>NW_007260285.1:69516-121560 GCF_000164805.1 Carlito syrichta | reverse complement strand
CATTCACATTAGCCATTAAAAAAAAATGAAATACCTAGGCATTTTCATAATCAGAGACGTGAAAGACCTTTACAATGAAATCTACAAAACACTTCTCAAAGAAATCAAAGATGACACAAACAAGTGGAAAAATATCCCATGCTCATGGATTGGAAGAATCAACATTGTGAAGATGTCCACCCTACCTAAGGCTATCTACAGATATAATGCAATACCCATCAAATTACCAGCAACATTCTTCTCAGACCTAGAAAAAACAATACAGGAATTCATATGGAAACACAAACAACCAAGAATAGCCAGAACAATCCTCAGCAAAAAAAACAAAGCAGGCAGTATCACATTACCAGACTTCAAACTTTACTATAAAGCTACGATAATCAAAACAGCTTGGTACTGGTACAAAAACAGGCATATAGACCAATGGAATAGAATTGAGATTCCAGAAGCTAAACCTCAATTTCTCAACCAACTCATCTTTGACAAATCCTCCACCACCTACCACCGGGGAGAGGAGAACCTACTCAGTAAATGGTGCTGGGAAAACTGACTGACCACATGCAGAAGATTGAAACAGGACCCCTATCTATCCCCATACACAAAAACTAACTCTAAATGGATCAGAGACCTAAATGTAAAACCTCAAACCATAAGAACCTTAGAAAATGAAGGACACACCCTTATGGAAATTGGAACTGGCATCCAATTCCTGAACAAAACCCAAAACCCACAGGCCATAAGAGAGAAGATAGACAAGTGGGACCTCATTAAACTGACAAACTTCTGCAAAGTCAAAAAATACATCAGAAGAGCAGGGAGACAACTCACAGACTGGGAAAAAGTATTGGCCAACTCCAGGTCCAACAAAGGCTTAACATCTTGGATCTACAAGAAATTCAAATGTGCTGAAAAGAAAAAAACAAACAACCCCATTATAAAGTGGACAAAAGATATGAACAGACACTTCTCAAAGGAAGACATCTGAGCAGTCAACAAACACATGAAGAAATGTTCAACCTCACTAATCATCAGGGAGATGCAAATCAAAACCACACTGAGATACCACTTAACTCCAGTCAGAATGGCAATTATCAATAACTCAAAAAATAACAGTTGCTGGAGAGGGTGTGGTGAAAAGGGAACGCTTCTACACTGTTGGTGGGAGTGCAAACTGGTACAACCTCGGTGGAAAACAGTGTGGCAATTCCTAAAAGCTCTAAATATCAACCTCCCATATGACCCTGCAATCCCCCTACTGGGAATATACCCTGAAGAACTCAAATCACTCTATCAAAAAGATACCTGCACACATATGTTTATCGCAGCATTGTTCACAATAGCAAGAACCTGGAAGCAACCATGCTGCCCATCAAAAGAGGACCAGATTTTTTAAAATGTGGTACATATACACGATGGAATACTACGCAGCCACAAAAAAGAACAAAATCATGAACTTTGCAGCAACCTGGATGGAACTAGAGTCAATAATACTGAGTGACCTCTCACAGAAACAAAGATCTGAGTATCACATGTTCTTACTCATATAGTAGACCTTGAACATCTATCATAATACTATAAGAAAAGGATTGACAGTAGTGGGAAACTATGGGGAGAAGGGGAAACGAGGTGGGATTAACTGTAGCCAATATCTGTCTGGGGACGGGGAGGCACCCCTTAACAACACAGGTGCCTGAACGAAGCATATTTGTATACCTAACCCTTAACTGTACCCCACAGTATCAAAATAAAAAATATTGATATATAAATATATATATATATAAATTAAAGAAAAACCATACTTGCTTCATCAAAAAAAAAAAAAGAAAATTGGATCCAAGAATTGGCTCTAAGATTGCCACCAATGAGCAACTGTGGTGCCCCTCTCACCTAGCAAGACAGAGAGTGGGGGTCCCAGTCACCATTTGACTGAGATGCCCTGAACACTTACGATAGCCATCGCCTGGTGAGCTGGGCCCTCAAGGGATGTTGCAGCTCCTGGAGCTGTACTACCAGCCTAGGATCCATGTGGTGGCTAGGACGTGACGGTGTCTGGATGGGGAATGTGGTGCCAAGAGCTCAGATATGCCAGCAACCTCCAGGCCGCGAAGACAGAGTCTTCATTCTTCATCAAAGCAAAGCCAGGATCGAAGTGTTTGGGGGTATCTACAAAGTAATATTTAATTCATTCAGTACACAATTAGAAAAATGAATGAATAAAAAAAATGAATGGTAAAAGGGGGAGGCATTAAAAGTAGCAAAGGAATTAAAAATAACATTTATTTATTTTAATGGACAAATAATAATTGAGCAACAAGGGATAAATGGATAAAGCATATGTAATATATATATACAATGAAATACTATACAGCCTTTAAAAAGAAGGAAATTCTGCCATTTATGATAACATGGATGGAACTGGAGGACATTATGCTAAGAATATTATTTTGATGGAACTCGGAGAAGCACATTCTGGAGACTAAGGATTTCTTAAGTCCTTGCATAATTTTCATAAAACACTGGTTTTGGATTGAAGAATTAATCATACCAGTGAAAGTGATAATGGATGTAGGATTGGTTTGAACTGAATGACAACATGAAAAGAATTAGAGCATTTTTAAAAAATATAGGAAACAAGTGTAGAGAAAAGCCTAGGCTAATTCACTATTGAGAAAAGTCCAGAAATATTCATTGTTACCATTAATCCCTAATGTCTAAGAATATTTTACGTGTGTTTCAGAGGAAGAAAAAAATAGAATAGTTTAGAAAGTGTGACCCGTTCTATAGAACAGCCAACAGGAATGAAATAAACATGCAAACCAAATACTTAAGTGATGCCAGAGAAAAGACAGAATGAGCCAACGTTGGCCTGAGAACTAGTTCTAGGAACTAAAAAACAGAAGTGTATTGTGAATAATGAATGAATACGTGAAAGAATAAAAAATAAGCATGCTGTAATTGTTACTGTGTTGCCATTGACTACACATTAGGCATTTTCACAAGTATAATCTTAATTACTCCTCTCAAAAATGATATGGATAAAGAATCATTATCTACATTTTGCAAATAAGATCACTCAAGCTCAATGAGTGACTCAGCTAAAATCACCTAGTCAGAACGGCACAGATCTGTGTCTGAAAGCCAGGTCTTCAGACTGCACCTGTCATTCTGTTTTCCGTCATTCCTTTCTGCCTCTGCTATTTTACTGTGCTCTGCTTAAAGGCAGCTGTGCCTAGGGGGACGTAAGAGCTCTGAGATGTTACCGAAAAAAAGTAACAAAGAATAATTTCACCTATGTCTCAATTTAGCTGAGAGCAAAATCCAATTAAAAATTTCATCAGAATTCTTTGAGGAATTATTTGGTTGCTGTATTTTTTCAGAATTAACTTGGTGATTGTTTCTCATTTGGAGCAATTAACATTCAACTGTCAAGTAATGCAATTGTTAACATTTGATTATGCATTAAATTTATAGCTTCCTTTTGATTAACTATGATAAACACAGCTCTCCAATACATACACTTTCTCAATACACATATAAATGCTTAAGAAAAAAATTAATAAATTATATAACACTGAAATGTAATTTATTTGTAATTGTTAATTTGAAACTCTGAAAACCTATTAAATACTGACAATATGGAAAAATAATCATTTTGTACTGAGTACAAGAAAAATGTGAGGGGCATTTAGTCTTGCTTTATTATAGCTGTTTTTCCTCAGTACTTAGAAATAGGCCTAGAAGTAAATATATCAGAGATACTTGCTCACAAAATAGATTATTTAAATGATTTAATTCAGAATCACACGGGGATTTCTAAATATTAGTCTTAGAACATTCATTGCAAAGAAAAATCTCCAGTATCTGGAGATAAAATTGAGATAAAATACTCTCTGAAGTAAAAGTAATAATATCTTTTGTATGAAAGAATATTGTATGAAGATAAAAACTGAAAGTTCAAAAGTTAAACCATAATAGAAGGCAAAGCAACATGTAAAATATGTTCTAAGGAAAAACAAATATATATTCACACATACACTATAGTGTCTTATATCATTTTAGTGATGTCGCATTTACTCTGATTTTTGTATTTATAAATTAAAACCATGTAAGCAAAAACAGAAATTTGGAGTTCCTTAACTATAGTCAGCTCAGTTTTTCAAGTTATATTGTCACAAATTTTTACATAGATTTCTATGAATTTGCAAAATTATAGAAGAATTATTTATTTATGAATCAAAACAAACCAATAGGTTTTAGCTATTACTTACTTTTCTGTTATATAAATGTTATAATTTAAACAAAATGGCAGTAGAGCTAGTTAAGAGTGACAATAAGAAGTCATCTAGCTGATTAAGCAATTAAGACTAAAAAATAATACTTATAACAATATGTTTATAAGTTACAATTTTCTTTCTGTCCTCTGATTTAGCAATTTATTTTAATTATTTTTAAAAACCTTACTGTATATTTACCTTGTATATGTTATATTCTTGTGTATTCTTAAGAAACTACAATGTAAGACATCTTAAAAGAAGAAAGTAAATATGGACTAAATAAACATACATTACCTAATTTTAGTTAAAAAAAAAAATTTAAAAAGAACATTGGCATGTTTCTTTCTGTCCTGCATGCTAGTAAAATATTTTTGTCTCTTTTCCAATGATACTCATCTGAGCTGCCTGCAGAACGGAAGACATAGCTCTGTTTTTTGATGTAGTAGTAAAACTGAATAAAGTTCAACAGGAAGTTCTCTTTGACTAACACTTTGCACTTATCAAACCCACATGATACTGACTCCTGCGGTCAGTCAAATGTTATGGCATATGTAAATATCCTCTCAAGGAAGGTGTTTGAACACGAATTATTTAGAATTTTGCTTACTAGCAACAGCAGACTTTTAGACTTGTAGGGATTCATTTCCAGCTTCTTAAAAGTCCTTCTCTGTACCTACAGGCTTGTTTATGTAGGTCAGCTCTATATCAATCAGGTCATTTGCATCTGTTATTAATTTATCATGTAAACTACCCGTGTTTCAAACGTCATCATTCTAAACGTTTCAAAGCACACTGAATATTTTCATTAGGTAACCTCTTTCCCAGGGGATCGTGTTAAAGCAAAGAGGTAATTTGAATTTCTTAAATCGAAGTTGGAGTCTAAATAAGTTGCAGTTTTAGTAATGAAATTTCAAAAGCTATGTTTAACACATTGCCTTTTTCTGGTAACATCTTTTTGGATTCTGAAGCAGTCTTATTTCTACAAATGAATCATATTCTCTGTATGAGTTTTTGATACAACCTACACATAACCTTACAAAACTCAGGTATAGTCAGTTAACATTTTCTAGTTGCCTTGTGGCCTCTTTAAAGATCATCAAACATTTTGAGGAAACAATATATAATTTTGTTTTCTGTAGTACTTTTATCTATTTTTATTCTCAATATGTTTCAAAATTAGAGAAGGATTTTTTGTTTCACACTTTGAAATTAGGATTTTATGGAAGGCCAACATTTTAATAACTCTTCTATGCCAAGCAACAATGATAGTCATCTTGTAGGCACATGCCCAAGAAGCCTATTTCCTTCTAGAGGTATAAAGTCAAAGATATAATTATAGTGCTTCTTCATGTTTTGAGAGCATTAAAAGTAACCAAAATCCTTCATTATAAGAGCTTCAACATGGCAGGCAAGTAGCTCATACTCCTTTTAATACATGTTGTGAAAGTAACCAGGACATTTCGCTGGTACGATCATTTCATTCTCTTTGGTAATAAATTTACTGACAATGGAATTTGCCAAAAGTTGTATTTGTATTGTCTGCTGAATATGCAGATACAGAAAGCAGCAAATCTATTTTGTATTTGAATAAAATATCGACAATCTTTTATGTTTTCTGAAGTTTCATTAAAATCTTCATAGAAATTAAGAACACCAACTTAAACTTTATTTTTGAAATTAATGTATCTAAGAGCTAGAGGAACGTTGTGCTGTTATTGTGATTCCACGCACATCACTTGACCCACTGTAGAAAGCATGATCCTTGCTAAGATCTGACAGAATCAGATCCACACTGTGACAAGCCAATGAACCTGTAACTAAAATCCCCCATTTCTTCTCCCACAGGATATTTTAGTTACAACTTCTGAATCAGTTAATGTAATTTTGCACAGATTCATATAGCCATCAAAAGGAATCGTGTGATGATGTGTGCTTATTGCTGTGGTATGCCACAGAGTTGAAAATCCAGTGGATACTATTTTCAACTGATCATTGTTATTTGCAGGAAGACCAACAAACAAGCAAACAAACCTTTTGATTGATTTAGAAGTATTTGCTTATCTTATGCCTGCCTTGTGTTTTCCTGTCTCCACCAGTCCCAATCCCAAATTCTTTTTTGCATTATTTGCAAGATGATCTGTCTAGTTATACATTTTCTTAATGCAGGTGTATGTGTCCTTTCATCTGCCATTAAAATAACAACGTTAGGTCTTCTTCTGGGGAGATATCTGGGGTAATACTGATGTTGGCATTGTAATTGTATTTGTTTTTGTTATCTGAATTATTGAAAAATATGCTCATAACATTCACGTTAGAATTGAACCATTATGAGAGACTGAATTTACAAATAGAAAAGGGTCAGACCCTATAAGACAATAGAACTCTAACCCCTAACCTCTGTAGCAATCAACCCAGAATGGTGAAGACTTGGTAAATAACTGCCAACTTCCTTATTTTTGTCCTGACTTCCACCTCAGGACCAATGAGAGAAACCCACATATGCTCCCCAAAACAACAACACAGTATGCATCACTGTGGGTTAGCTCACTTCAGCTTCCTTGTACCAATAACCTCTAGTCAAGGTATACCTAAAGTCCCTTTCATCCACTATAAATCCTTCCAGCTCCCTTGTCTGCCTTTGAGTCTGCCAAATGCAGGTGATGGTGGCTGACTTCCTCACTATAACAAGCTCTGAATAAACAGCCTGTTTGTTCTCATTTGGACTGTCTCCATTTTTTTTAACAAGCAGTATCTCAATATAAGCATAACAGTTAATCCACAGGCAAAGTCAAAGACAGATTGTTAATGTCCAGGATTACAACCGCTAAAGTTTCACACTTCTATTGTGTCACTTGGAGTGATCCGAGGAAGCATGATCCGTTATTGTGAGCTGCCAATCATAGCTGACAGCATCAGTGGTCAGAAGTAAAAACAGCAGCAACTATGAAAGACAGGTAGGTAATCTATGTTGCATTCATCTGACACTAAAAACAGTTTTCTTTCCGTTACTATTTTTGGGCAGTCTTCTCATTTTGGCACATCCCCTAGAAACTCTCCCTCAAACTTCTTCACCCCAAAACTGAGATTTTTGCATTTTGGGGAGGTGTTCCCCCATAATGTATGTGTTTTAGTGCTAAAAATAGGACAATCAAACCCGAAAACTGACCACCCTATTTGTTTGTCGTTTGTTTAGCATATTATCATCCAATCAGGAATATAAGCAAGAAAAATCCACCAGCCTTCCAGCTCTCATTCTTCATCGCCAACCAGCCTCAAAGGCCTAGTTCCAAAGGCATTTTCACCGTAAGCTAATCTAGTATTAACTTTGGGACCTCCTGCATGTCTGGATCACCTTCCAAAACTCTAGGAGTCCTGCTAAAGTGCTTAAATGTTCATCTGCTTTCCTAACATTTTCAAAAGTAAGAACTACTATCAGTTAAGATGACTGTCTCCACAACAATCCCCCTAACCCCACATCACACTCCCCTAAGATGCTGAGTAATATTCAGGTGACCACAAAGCATGTTTGGAATTTAGCTAACATCAAATTTAGCTGGAAATACTTCAGCTTGGGTGCAGCTTCTAGGAATGGTTACTTAATTGCTAACGTTCCTGCTGTAGGAATGGCTTCCATAACTACTCCCACCACTCACAGTGCTGACCAACCCAGAGTCACAGAAAGGAGATAAATGGCCAAAAATGTATTGCTGCGGGAAGGTGTCCTTTTCCATCTTTCACTGGAACTATGAGAATAAAAGAGAAATAGTGCTTAAAATGTGCAGAGCCAGTAACTAACGTGTGGAAAATTCTTTCATTTATAAAACACATAGAATTTAAAAAAGAATACTTGGTTTTCATAAGTGCCTGATCAAAACAAAAGTTATTTCTTGTTAGAAATATAATTTAAAATGCAGCATGTATAATTATAAACCTGTCATGCTCTTTTCTTTCTTCTTTTGATGAAAAAATGCTTAAAGTGAAATTTATCAGAATTCCTATATTTTCAGGGCACAACCTGAAGCAGTACTATAAGTAGAAGATACAACTGAGTATAAAACCACAAATTTTTTGCATCAGAAATATCAATAAAAATGTTTTTGATCAGTTGTAGTAGAAAAAGTTTACTTTTTTCTAGTCTTTCTATAGAAAATGCTACTATAAAATCATTGTCATATGAAGATATTAAAATGTATGCATCCAAAATGTTTATATATTTATAGCATATACATATATATTATACTTGTCAGGAAGGCAATTCATAAAAATGCTATTTTTGTGGATTATCTGAAGTTTGTCAAAGCAACATTTGTCAGCCTTTTAAAATTAATAATGTTATGTGATTCTTTTCATCATTTTGTTTTCATACCTAATTTTGTGTTTGTAATTTTGAGCACTTTTTCTTAGGGTGAGTCCTCATGTTTGAATAAACTTCCAGCCTCATGATAGTGGATTTGCTTCTAAATATTCTCTAGTTATCTCTAGAATGTGTCCCCTCACTTTCACTTTCTTTGGGCAGGATATTCCCTGCTGCCACTACACTAGAGTGTTCTAAACTAAAAATTCACTTGTGACCATGACATAAAACAACGTCCTTCACAAGGTTCCAGTAACACTCTACAGTCACCCCTTGCCCTCTCATGCTCCTTGACCTGGGCTGTCTAAACCACAGCTACACATGCAATGACCCATATTTTCCCGCAAGTCACTGTTGAACAGACTTCCTCTGTCTTTGGGGTGAGATCTGATGAGTCCTTCAAGGTTAATGTCAAATATCACCTGCTCATTGATGATCTGCTCAACTTATCCACCATTTATATGCTAGCCACACAACTTGTTTATTTCTTCAGTATTTTTCACCTTGTATGGCAGTTTCTTATTGATATTTATGTTCTCCTACTTGCTAATAAATTTCTTGAGAGCAGGGTCTCAACAAATCACTGTATCATAAATGGAGTACAATGCTTGCTTGAATTAGCCCTCATTCACTTCTTTCCTCATTCACTAATCTTACATATCCACTTATCTTACCTATTATATATATTGGACATTGTTCTGGGCACTAGAGATAAAGTTTGTAGTAAAGTCATGGTAAATATTGTTAAAATGAATGAATAAATTGTCTTTTGATTTTGTCATAAAAATCACATCCTATCTTTACTCCAAGTTGTATAGTGTCATTTTCATAGAGAAGATGCAAAATATTTCCTCCATGTTTGAATAAACAACTGTAGTATAAATAGGCTTGAACTAAGATAAAAAGACTTAGATTAGAGTTTCTGGGCTATAGTTAATGGTCAGAGATCTTGACCAAGTCATGTAACTATCTCTGGTAATAATTTTCTTGTCTTTGAAAATGAATATAGTATTTCATATCTCACTGACACACTCTAAGAATTAAATGATAGAATATTGGTGGAAGTTGTTTGTTAACAACTGTCTTACACAAATGTTAAGGTGTTATTGCTGTCAGATAAAAAGTGTTATTGCTCTTCTGTACCTGGTAACATCTTCCATTTACACTTTCAGCAGTAATTCACGGTATTTATTATTTACTGCCCAAATACCACTTGCTCAATCAAACTGCAATAACACTCAATTCTCAGAGATAATGAGATTGAACTGAACCCAGATGGAAATGCATTTTGCTAAATTATAAGTCGTAGCCTAAAAGTGAAGGTCAAGATGAATCTCTAACTTTGGGCAGAGTGCAGTGGCACATACAGAATATTCTAGCAGGCACACACCAATTCAAAATTTATTAGCTAAAAGACAGTATTTTACCTTCCAATTTTAGTAAGCATAAAATATATGTGTGTTTTTCTCTTCTTCTCTTGCAAAACATCAGAGTTCAGATCCCTGCCTACTGTCACTACTATGAACAGGACTTGAGAAGATACATATACTACTTGATATGCCTGGTCATCCTAGGTAAGATTAGATGATCTTCTATAGTCATCTATTTGTTACATTGTCATCTTTAAACATAATCCCACTCTTTGTAGCTAACGACCTACAATCTGATTTAGTAGAAAGGAGAATTTCCTTGTGAAATTTAAATAATTTATGAAATGCTTAATTATTAATTGGGAGCTAATCCAAAATTTTAGAAAATAATTTCTAGCCATGTCATTTTAATAACCAAAAAACATTTATTGTGTAATATTTCTTAAGCATAGAGAAAGAAAATAGACTGAAACTCATATGGTAGAATAATGTACATAGTTACTTTTATCCTCTTAGTTCTTTCCCCCAATTCTGCCAAGAAATTTCATTTGTGTGTATGTTTAAGGAAAATGGTCGTCCATGTACTCACACACATTTCACAGTGAAATTAACCACACCACTCGTGTTTGCTGGAGTAGGTATGTGATACAATGTTTAAAAAGTCTTTCTCTAGGATATTTCAATAGGGACTTTAAAAAAAATACAGTATGCTCCTCTGTTGTGTGAGGCTAAAAAGATGTGAGCTTGGGAGCCACTGGTGGCCATGTTGTAACTTAATCAAGAAAGCCACGTGGGGAGATTAAAGGCAACAAACACAGAGAAACAAAATACTGGGAAAATACAAAAGCTGGGAAGCAATGAAGTAAAATACGAGAGGTCAAACTCTTTCGTACAGACAGAAAATAAATTTCAAAAGAGCCAAAATCAGACACTAAAAATAAGAGAAGATAAGGCTGAAGAATAAATCAACAAAAATAAGAGACTCAAGTAAGAAGATTAGATTAAGTTGTTGGACCAGAAGACAGGTTCAGGGACAAAGCATATTCCAGAAGATGTGGAGATAATTTGTATATTCTTGTGAATATTCTAGGGCACTAAGGTCAACTGCGCTGCTCTTAAGATGAATTCTCTCTGAATCAACCACCCTACAAAATCGCGTACTCCCCTTTCATTCCAAATCAAGCAATTCATAGCTTCTTCCCTATTACTTTAATCTTCCAAAGCGGTGTGAATCTTAGCATTCTCACATTCCTAGACTTTGCTACAACCAGATATGGCCACCTGTCCAATTGTGGTCAATAAGATACAAGTGGATGTCTTTGGCACAATTCTTAGAAAGCTTTTTAATAAAAACAACTTTGGTGTTCATGTCTCTTCAGTTCCTTGCTCTTCTTTTTGTACTTGTTCTTTTATCTACCTAGACAGATAATACAATAATTAAAGTCATGACAGTTATTTACAGACTATGAAGATGGCAGTAACAGTCTAAGCATGGTGGAGCCGAGAGACAGGAGTCTGTTCCTTGTGTTTATCTTTGCACAGTCATGAATCCTGGACAACCACTGTTCAGATATTTGGTTATGTCAAATAAATAATCTCTTAGGTATTTAAGCCCTTGTTATTGTGATTCTCTATTGTTTACAGTCAAATACAGTCACATATTGACAAATATTTATTTTCCTATCAGATTCACTGAGCTAAATGTGTCCTATTTTAATTTCTTTGTGTTGCTATAACAAAATACCTGAAACAAGGAGATTTATAAAGACCAGAAATGTACTTCTCACAGTTCTGCAGACTGGCAAGTTAAAGATCAAAGGGTAAGTTCATGGTCTGGTAGGAACTTGTTTCATAGATGATTTCTTCTTAGGGTATACTCACCTGGCAGAAGCCAGAGAGACAAGAAAGGTCTCACCTAGTTCCCTTCAACCCTTTTATAAGCACTAATCGATTTATGAGGTTAGAGCCCTCATGACTTAATCACTTCCCAAGAAGTCCCCACCTTTTAATATCACCATGGTAGGGACTAAGTTTTCACATGAATTCTGGAGGGGACACACATTAAAATCATACCAGGTACCTCTTTTTTTTCACCCATAACATCTTCAGCATGAACAGATATTTCTTTTTCTTTTTTTTTTTGAGTTGGAGTCTCACTCTGTTGCCCAGACTGGAGTGCAGTGGCCACTCCCGGCCACTGCAGCCTCGACCTGCTGGGCTCCAGCGATCCTTCCACCTCAGCCTTCCAAGTAGCCGGAATTACAGGCACGCGCTACCACGCCCGGCTGATTTTTTTATTTATTGTAGAGATGAGGTCTACCCAATTTTCCCAGGTGGGTCTCGAACCCACAGACTCAGGCAATCCACTCACCTCGGCCTCCCAAAGCGCAGGATTACAGGCTGAGCCACCAAGCCCGGCCTGAACAGATATTTCTATACAACTCCAAGAAAAGTCAAATCTATTCCAGGAATCATTGTCTTTCTCCTAATATTTTTAGGTAGCAGGTAGACATAAGGCAATTGTGTCTGTTTGTGACCAGATTTCCCTCTTTGGAATGAGTAGATTTGACTTATTTAAAATTGTAACCATCAGTTAGATATATTAAGAAATCAACATATGATTTAAATGGATTTATTGGTTGTTATTACGTAATGACTAGATTATAAAACATTTTATCACACACTATTGAGAAATTTTATTTTCACATGTTAATCTTAATACCTCAGTTTATTAAATATAAGATAGTTCAACTATTTCAAAATTAATTTTATCATATAAATCAACATTGTATGAAAATAATTCTTAAAAGTTGATTTGACCTCCCTATTACTATTGCTTTAATATAAAATATGATTAGATTCTAAATGGTATTACATTTTGAGGGATTAATTATAATTTCTTCTTAGAAAATAGTTTCTAAGTCACTTAGGAATTAAATATTGTTTTATTTGTTTTTAATTTTATAATTTCAAAAAAGATATTCTTTATAAAACTATAAAGAATACAATTCTGTGATGTTTTTCTCTATTAGATCTTTTTGTAAAATGGCCACATCACTTCAGAGTCAAGTGATTCAGAAATTAATTAATTTATATTTTAGCTATTACCATGACTTTCTTTAATTTATGTTTCTCTTTCCTTTGCAGCCTTTCATATATACTAGTGGCCATGGCATTATATCGGTATTACACTGACATTTAATTCTAATAGCTCCATATTTTCCTTTCATATAAAATTAAAACTGTTGCAAGGAGCTTCTTATTCATTACCATTCTCAAAACAGGAGTACTCAATCATCTTCATAGTAAGATGGTAAGATCATATGGCCTTTCCGTACACACATGTCATGGCCTGAATTTTCATAGCTTTGTAACTGATCTCATCACCTAAGAATTGGTAAAAAAAAAAAAAAGGCATTTTTCCTCATTTCTTCTATTCCATTTCTTTTTTCTATTCCCTCACATCTAATTACTTAACTAAATATCATATATTTTCATAGGCTTTTTTTGTGTGTGTGAGTTGGAGTCTCACTCTGTCGCCCAGACTGGAGTGCAGTGGCCGCTCCCGGCCACTGCAGCACTGACCTGCTGGGCTCCGGTGATCCTTCCGCCTCAACCTTCCAAGTAACCAGAATTACAGGCATACGCCACCACGCCTGGCCGATTTTTGGATTTATTGTAGAGATGAGGTCTTGCTGCCCAGGCGGGTCTCGAACCCGCGGGCTCAGGCAATCCACTCACCTCAGCCTCCCAAAGGCGCGGGATTACAGGCTTCATAGGCTTTTTAATGTGAATTTATAAACTACTTGTGTAAAATTTTATATTTTTACTCTTTGTCTCATTTCCCAAATAGTTTATCAAATTTCTACTTTGAAAAACCAGCTCAATTGTCACAGGGTTGATTTCCCTCCTCTTAATACACACATATAAAAATATAAGTATTCATGGCTTCAGTAATTTTTAAAAGCATTTCATAAAGAGTTGATGTGTCTAAATGTCTGTTCCCCAACAGACTATGCTGCTTTATCCCCAGCTTAGAGATGTGTCCAGCACATAGAAGGTTTTCAATAAGCATGTTGTGACTGAACTGGCTCATAATAGCCTTGGGGGCTGGAACTAAGTCTTCCACTTCCTTTATAACCACCCAAGAGAGCTAATAGAGCACTCAAATCAAATTTAGAAATTACAAAAATAAAATAAAAAAGAAAAGAAAATGAGGCTAGGACAAAAAACTCTGACCTTAAAATTGACCAAGCATGGGATTTTCCCTTCCAGGAAAAATAGTACATGTTCCCTTATTCCTCCCACTAAATAAAACTAAAAACCTCAGACAAAATAAATATCAGGGGATCCTGAAAGTAAAGAAAAGAAGGCAAAGTAGCTAGGGAATTTATGACTTCAGGAATAATGGAGAAGTGAATTCTCTATATTATGTTTTGCCTCCTATATGTCCCTGTCTGGGTACTAAAGAAGCCTACAAAACGGAAATGCTAATAGGAGCAGATAAAACAATAAAAATAACAAAAACCCAAGAAAGCATGATCTCTCCATAAGAAGACTGAGAATTCAGCCTGAGCAACATGGCAAGATGTGGTAGTGTGGCTGTAGTAACCAGTTAATCCAGAGGCTTAGGCAGAAGGATGATCTGAGCCCAGGAGGTCGAGTTTGTGGTAAGCCTTGATGGTGCCTCTGCGCTCCAGCCTGAGTGGGAGAGTGAGACTCCGACACAAAAAAAAAAAAAAAAAAAAAAAAAAAAAGAAAAGGACGGCTCACAAGACATAACTGCTTTGCCTAGATTGCCTATGCCTACTTTCCAAAAAAAACTGTGCCTCACTGTTTTCCTACAGGTGTGAACAAAACCTTGTCTTTCATCCATGGTTCACATTAAGAAGGTAGCATCCCTATCTCTCCCCACCGTGCTGTGTGTGACTGTGTGTTGCACCCCAATCTACCAAACCACATTGCACTGGCATGAGCAGGGATGTATCCCTGCCCATCCACAGTGAGCACTGTGACTGTGGAGCCTATGGAGTAAGAAAGTTATGCAGATTTTTCCACCCCTGAATTAAGTGAACATCAGCAAAGAAGTAGCAGCACCTTTTCTCTTTTCTGCTCTGTGCTATGGAGACTGTGAAGTGGAACGATGTTACTATCCTCATCTTACACTAACTGAATGACAGCAAAGATAAAGCATCAAACTCCCAACCAATTAGAAAGAGGAGGGAGAGGAGGAAGCTGCTGAAAGGCATTCTGTATATGAAGTTTGAGCAGACTCTAAAGTGACCCATGCATGAAACCCACCAGTATCACATAGCAAAATAGTTGTGAGTTTACCTATGGTGCAGAATATAGCCAAGGTTTCAGATTGGTCATTCATTGAAAACACCTAAACAGAGCAAACCAGAATACTGTAAATGCTTTAAAATCGCAATTAACATTTAAACTGCAGCCCACAAAAATTGGCCAGGACATGCATTCTGAAGTTTAGCAGTTCTATCAACTGCTAAAATAGAAGATGCAAATAGACAATAGTCTTATCAAATACAACTTAAATTTTTCAGAATATATTCAAACATTATTTACCATATCAAGAACCAAGAAAATTTCAAATTGAATGACAAAGAAAATCAACAGCTAAAGAACAAGATGTTTATGATGTTATTATTTGATGATGATTTTAAAATAATATCATTAAAAAATAAAATAGATATCATAAAAATACTGACAATAGATTACAAACTCTTTGAATCAAATGAAGAAATAAAACATCTTGGCAAAGAAATAGAATATATAAAGAAAAAACAAATGAAATTTTTGAACTGAAAAATACAGTAAGCAAGACTTAAAACTCACAAGATTGATTCAAACACAGAAAGAACATGTCAGAGAAAAGAACCAGCCAAGGAAAGACACAGCAATAGAAATTATCCAGTTTGAAAAAAAGAAATAGACCATTCCTCAAAAACCATAAACAATACAACTATATCAAAGATAAAATAATGTGAATAGTTTTTAATTATTAACATCAAATTTCCAATTAAAAAGCTTTTGGGAAAAAAATCTCTAGCCTAGATGATTATCAGACACTTAAAGAAGGAATGACAGCAATTCTACACAATTTTGTACAGAAAGTAGATGAGGCAACACTTGTTAATTCATTTATGAAGCCAGTATTACCTTAATGTTATAAATAGATAGCATCAATAGAAAAAGATAAAGTTACAAGTCAATAGCCCTATAAACATGCATACAAAAATTGTCAACAAAATATTAGTAAATAGAATCCAGGCATAAATAAAAAGACTTATGTACTCTGATCAAGGCAGTTTATTCCAGGAATGCAAATCTAATTCAGTAACTGAAGACCAACAGAGTCATTTACCATGTTAACAGTATAAAGAGGAAAAGACACATGATTATATCAAATGATGCAGAAAAGATATTTGCCAAAATGCAGTGCTCATTGATGTAAACATTCTCAGCAAACTAAGAACAGAATGAAAGTCTTTTAAAGTTTAATCTAATAGAGAGCATCTATGAAAAATATACAGTTAGCATCACACTTACTGAAGAAAGACTCAATGCTTTCTTCCTAAAATTGTGAGCAAAGCAAAGTTGGCTATCACTCTTCCTATTTAACATGATGTTGGAAGTTCTGACTGGTGCCATGAGGCAAGTCAGGAAATGAAAGTCATACAGATCCGAAAAGAAAGGAATGTTAACTATTCCTATTCACAGATGAATGGCATGATTATCTACATAAAAGAACCATATAACTTATTTTTTAAAAAATTCTAGAACTAATAAGTGAACTTAGCAAGGCCATATGATACAAGAGCATGATATAAAAATTAAATGCATTTCTACATAGCAGTAATGAACAAGTACAATTTAAAATTTTTAACTTACCAAATAAATAATTCCCCAGAAGTGAACACCTCATTATCAATGTAATGAAAATTGTACAGTATACGTATGCCTTAAACTATAAAAGCTCTGATGAATGAACTCAACCATGACCTAAGCAAAAGGTGAGATACACCACGATCACTGATTGGAAGATGCAACATGAAAAATAATTTTGTCAAAATTGATCTATAGTATCCTGTAAATTTCTACCAAAATCTTACCAGAACATTTTTATAGATATATACAAGTCAATTCTGAAATTCTTACAAAAATGCAAAGGAACTATAGAATAGTGAAAATAATTTGAAAATAAAGAATAAAGTTGGAGAAATCAAATTATCAGATTTTTTAAAATTCATAATTTACAGTAAGAACAACAGAAGTATGGGTAGACGAATTGACACAAATCTCAGTGGGGCAGAATAGACTGTTCAGTAACAGGCACAAGAGATACTTAACTGATTTTTTACAAAGACACAAAGCAATTAGTGAAGAAAAACAGTTTTCTAACAAATGGAAAAACTGGATATCCCTAGGCAGAAAGCAAACCTCAATCTAAACTTTACAACTTATATAAATATTAACTCAAGATATATATTAGATATAAATACCTTAAAACTAAAATTTTTAGAAGAAACACAAGAGAAAAATCTTTGTTGCCTTGAGTTAGGCAGCAGGTTCTTAGACACGACACCAAATTTACAACTCACAAAATAAAATATTGATTACTGAAGCTTCATTAAAATTAAAACACTTTGGTTCTGCAAAAGTTCCTGTATAGCGGCTGAAAGAATTAGTCACAGACTGGGAGAAAACATGTGCAAATTTTTATGTTCCAAAGGGCTTTTGTCTGGAATACATAAAGAACTCTCTAAATTTAACCATAAAAACAAATAATTCAATCAGCGAATGGGCAAAAGTCTTGAACAGGCATTTCATCAAAGAGGATATGTAAATGGCAAAAAAATTATATAAAAAATATTAGCCATTCAGAAAATGTAAATTAAAGTTCTGATGAGATACCATTGTACATTATCACAATGGTTAAGTTAATAAATTCTGACAGTACCAAATCCTGGTACACACCAACCAGATCTTTCACATACTTCACTGATGTAATCACTCTGGAAAAGAGTTTGAAGTTTAAATATACACTTACCATGTAACCCTGAGTATTCATACTACAGAAATAAAAACATGCTTACATTAAACCTGTCCATGAATTTCCATAGCAGCTTTGTCTATAATAGCAAAAAACTACAAGAAATTTAAAATGTCTTTTAAGCAAGTAAATTGAATACAAAGAAGTTGGTATATCCATGCAATAGAATACTACTCCAGAATAAGAAGAAATGAACAATTGTTACAGGCAACTACTTGAATGAAAATCAAAGGCATTATGTTAAGTGAAAGAAACTGAACCAAAAATAAGTACATACTATATGATTTCATTGAAGTTAAGTTTCAGAAAAGTCTAAATGATAGGGTTTAAAACAGATTCACAATCATAAGGACTTAGGTTTTGGTGGGGTGGGTGCAGCTATGAAAGAAGAACATGAAAGACGTTCTTTGAGATTATGGAACAGTTTTCTATTCTGATTGTGATGGAAGCTATATGAATCCATACCTATGATAAAATTTCATAGAACCATACTTTTTAAAAGTCCATGTAAAATGTGAACTCTGAATAAGATCTGCGGTTTACTTGATAATAATGTACCGATGTCAATTTTCTGACTTTGATCATAGTGGGGAAAGCTGTGGGAAGGATACATGCAAATTCCCTGTATTAGTTTTGCAACTTCCTGTGAGTCTTAAATTATTTTAAAAAAATTTTTAAAACTATTTCAAGGATTGCATAACCTTGTGATTCCATTTACATAGCTTATTAAAATGAAAAACACTTGGTGATAGAAAACAGATCAGTCGTTTCCAGGGGCTCTGGCTGAGAAGAGGGAGTGGCTGCATATGGGTAGCTTGAGGGAGTTTCCTTGGAGTGCCAAACAGTTTTTTATCCTGATTTTGGTAGAGTTATACAAACCTATGCATGTGATAAAATGTCATAGAATTTTCCAACAACACCACCAAACGCAAGGAAAAGAAAAATAAGTGCATATAAAAACTGGTGAAATTTGAAATAAAGCAGATAGTTTAGTATATAGCATTCAATGTTCTGGTTTTGGTACACTGTGGTGTATAAAATGTTATTGCTAAGGGAAGCTGGATGAGAGGGACTCTCTGACTATTATTGCAACATGTATTTGAATCACAATTTTTTTCAAAACAGTTTAAAACTTTACTCTGTATGGAAAATAAGATGGTACTTGGTGTGAATGCTTAATTCTGAAGTCTTCTTCCTGCTCCTACCCTATGTCTGTCGCCTAACAACCTCATTTCTCACTGAGAGACATTACAAATGGAAAAGCAGTGCTGAATTACTTCCCACTGACTGTAAAGCAATCACATTAGTATTTGGCAACCAGCCCAGGGTTATGGACAAGCAGTTACCGAGAAAAAAAAACTCAAGTGCAGTTTTTATTTGAAATTTCTCCTGAAATAGAAAGAGGTTCATCAACATAGGATGAGAGCATGCATCGTTTGACAGATTTTGAGACTGTGTGTAATTTTGCTATTATAGGGAATTTTTTGTCAAGCTTCCAAGAAAAGTGATAAAACAATAGTACTCGAAGCATTTGATTCATATTTAACCATCACATAAGCATGTCAAATTTAAACAAGCACCGTAAAATCATTCTCAAAGCAAACTACTATTCTATTTCAACAAAGGAACTGATTATATATAGTGTGAGTGTGTTCAAAAGATGATTGGCAAAATTCTGAATTTTAGATATATAAATAAAGCAAAGATAGTGCCAAATTTATTAATGTTTTCTTGCACCAGAAATATAGAGCATATGGCTTCTTAGTCCTTTAAATACCAGATCAAGCTAGATGTTTCCATCAAATTAACCCTTTCAAACTCTTCTTTATATTCAAAATTGTCTAAAATTTAAATCGTGACTCGGTTTTGTGAAAAGCAGTATCTGGGAGGAAGTGATGAAAATATATGTTTAAAGATTTTAAATTTGTTTATGTCAAAGACGTGGAATTCACATGTAAAATATTAACAATGTTTAACTTTACCTGATCCCTATTTTTTCAGTAAACACTTCTGATTAAGAAATCCTCCTCAGTCTTTTGTGTTTCAGGAAACATCTTTCCAAAAAATCACATTTTCCCATAAAACTTAAATAAGACTCACTGTTCTCTCTTTCATTGACTTGCCTATAATTTCCTTTAATATCCAGTAACTTTTCTTATTTTTTTTCCACCTTGTAAAGGGGTTGTTTGTTTTTGTTTGTTTGTTGTTTGTTTTGCAGCAAATTTGAGTTCCTTATAGATCCTAGATGTTAGGCCTCTGTCAGAGATACAGTTGGCAAATATTTTTCCCTGTCTGTGGGTTGTCTCCCTCTTTTTTTTTTTTTAACCTTTAATTTTTTTAATTTAAAACATGTGGGGTAAAATTCATGGTTAGGTATACAAATATCCATTATGCAGGTGCCCTTCCCCAGAAAGATTCTCACTACTGCCAATCCCACCTCGCCGCCCCCTCCAACACCCCCCAAAGTTTCCCACTACTGTCAATCCTTTTCTTATAGTATTATGATAGTTGTTCAAGTTCTGCTTATGAGTGAGAACATGTGATACTCTGTTCTTTTTTTCTGTGAAAGATCACTCACTATTATAGACTCTAAGTTCATCCAGGTTACTGTGAAGTTTGTGGTTTTGTTCTTCTTTATGGCTGTGTAATATTCCATTGTGTATATGTAACACATTTTTTTTTTTATTCAGTCCTCTTTTGATGGGCAGCACAGGTGGTTCCATGTTCTTGTTATTGTGAACAATGCTATGATAAACATACACGTGCAGGTATCTTTTTTATAAAGTGATTTGAGTTCTTCTGGGTATATTCCCAGTAGGGGGGTTGCGGGGTCATATGGAAGGTCGATTTTTAGATCTTTTAGAAATCACCACACTGTTTTCCACAGAGGCTGTACTAGTTTGCACTTCCACCAACTGTGTAGAAGTGTTCCCTTTTCCCTGCATCCTCTCCAGCATCTGTTGTTTTTTGAGTTATTGATGATAGGCATCCTGACTGGAGTTAGGTGGTATCTCAGTGTAGTTTTTAATTTGCATTTCTTTGATGACTAGTGAGGCTGAGCATTTTTTCACATATCAGTTGGCTGCCCATATGTCTTCTTTTTAGAATTGTCTATTCATATCTTTTGCCCATTTTGTAATGGGGCTGTTTGTTTTTTCTTTTCAGCATGTTTGAGTTCCTTGTAGATTCTAGATGTTAGGCCTTTGTCAGACATAGAGTTGGCAAATACTTTTTCCTAGTATATGGGCTATCTCCCTACTCTCTTGGTGGTTTCTTTGGCTTTGCAGAAGCTTGTCAGGTTGATGAGGTCCCACTTGTCTATCTTATCTCTTATGACATGGGCACTTGGGATTTTGATCAGGGATTGTTTACCAGTTCCAATTTCCATAAGGGTGTTGCCTACATTTTCTAAGGTTCTTATTGTTTGAGGTTTTATGTTTAGGTCTTTGATCCATTTAGAGTTGATTTTTGTGTATGGGGATAGGTAGGGGTTTTGTTTTAGTTTTCTGCATGTGGTCAGCAGTTTTCTCAGCACTATTTACTGGATAAGTTCTCCTTTCCCCAGTGGTTAGCGGTGGAGGCTATGTCAAAGATGAGTTAGTTAAAAAAAATAAGGTTTTGTTTCTGGAATCTCTATCCTGTTGCATTGGTCTATATGCCTGTTCTTGTACAAATACCAGGCTGTTTTATACGAGCAGCCAACAGATACATGAAAAAATGCTCAGCCTCACTAGTTATCAAAGAAATGCAAATTGAAACCACACTGAGATACCACCTAATTCTGGTCAGGATGGCCATCATCAATAACTCAAAAAACAACAGATGCTGGAGAGCATGTAGAGAAAAGGAAACACTTCTACACTGTTGGTGGGAGTGTAAACTAGTGCAACCTCTGTGGAAAGCAGTGTGGCGATTCCTAAAAGCTCTAAATATCAACCTCCCATACAATCCGCAATCCCCCTACTGGGAATATACCCAGAAAAACTCAAATCACTCTATGAAAAAGATACTTGCACATGCATGTTTATTCCAGCATTATTTACATTAGCAAAAACATGGAACCAACCATGCTGACCATTGAAAGAGGACTAGATTAAAAAACGTGGTACATAATGGAATATTACACAGTGTAATAGAATATTACACAGCCATAAAGAAGGACAAAATTATGAATTTTGTGGCACTTGAATGGACTTAGAGGCTATAATACTGAGTGATCTATCATAGAAACAAAGAACTGAGTAGCACATGTTCTCACTCATATACAGACCTTGAATAACTATTGTAATACTATAAGAAAGGGATTGGCAGTAGTGGGAAACAGCAGGAGGAGAGGGGTAAGCACACCTCATCAACGAAGGCACCTGCATAATAAACATTTGTATTCTTAGCCCTGAATTGTACGCCACATATTTAAAATAAAAAATTTAAAAAAAGAAGTTCAAAGGATCACACTATACCAAAATGGCATCAGTGAATGACACTGTCATACTTATATTCAGGACAAAAACAATCAGTGGCCCAAGTCTTGAACCAAACAAACTGATGTCTTATAAGCAATATGGATGTCGACTCAAAGGTAAAATAAAGATCTGAATCCCTGAAAAAAACTCCAGTGACAGGACCAAAGAGAGATTCTCCAAATTCTTACTTTTGTCTCAAGAATGATTAGCTGAGATTAGAACTCTATCCTCCTGAAACTAGTTAGACACAGATATAAACATTTCCTGTACAGTGAACTAACTGAAATTTCCCAATAGTAAAACCATCACAACTCCCAATCACCCCACCTATAAATTATCTACTCCTTCCTATGAAAGTCTAAGGCAAAATTATCCTGTCAGGATCCTCTAATCTTCAGATCAGGGGAGCTCCCCCTATAGCAATAGCCTGAACAAAATAGCTCCTTAATTATCCAGTGCATTTTATCTTTGACAAAGTAAAATGCAAGGTGTTTTGATTTTGTTTAGTAATATACTGCTTTGTATGACAAATGATTCCAATGGAAGATTTAAATTGTAAAAAAATTCTAAACTATTAGCACAGTTTTTTGTTAATGTGCTTTAGAAATATTGCAAGATAGAACCTAAACTGTATAAAAGCATATGTCACTTTTTATAAATTTTTTAAATTTGATTTTTAGTTGAAAAACTATGATTGTTTATATTATATTTTATGGAGTACAATGTGATGTTTTGATATGTTTACATTATTTAAAAATACAATGTGATGTGTGTATATATGTTTACTTTTTTAATGATTTTAAATCACTAATAAAATTAATTTTTAAATCAGTTTAGATCACAAGAAGTCTTACTCAGGCAATTGGAATACGTCATCAGTGAGTAAGTTCTTAAGTCAGGCAAACAGGAAGGAAATCTGCCAATTTGACTACATGCTGTTAATAAATTGGAGATAGCTTCCTAATATTGAATGTGTAACTCTACAGTAATTATTTCAAATATATTTGAGCTAAACTAAGTTCATCATGTCATGAAAATAGAACTGAGAAGGGATGAGAAAAACAACTTCTGTCTCCTACTTCAACGAGCAGTGAAGATACAAAAGGTTCTAATATTTAAATCTATTTGTTTGATTTTCTGAAAAACAACATCAAATAAATAAATGCAATGAAGTAGATATTGGGGATACTGAAAAGTGTTATGCTGTGGAGAGAAGAAGTAAAATAAAACATCTCATTCTTTTTTGACCATGCAAAGGAGATGTGGTAAAGGTTTCCTGGTAGGAAGTTTGGGGGGTAAAGAAGGAAATTCTACTAAAAAGTGGGGTAGGGGCAACACGTGTTGAAAAGGGATGAAAAGGTCACATTTTAATTAAAAACTGGTGTAAATTTTATAGACTCTTCATCATTCTTTATAGCAGTCACCAAATCCTGTAGGTTCCAATGCCTCAATTGTCAGTCTCTTATGAATTTAACCAAAAAAAAGAGGAGAATCTAAACCAAGAAATATTGAGTATCAGGATACCAAGAGCTTCTCCGTGTACCCTGTAGCTACCGTATTCCAACCCACCATTATTTCTCACTTAGACCAGTACTGTGGCTCCAAATTAATCCTCCCAAATCCACTTTTGTCTCCATTCCCAGTCAAATCTCTTTTAACCAGTTACAGCTAGAATTTTTTCTTTTTCTAATTTCAAATGTGATTTCTTTATTTGCACAACTAAATACCATAAATGTTTCACATTGTTCTTAGATTTTAAGTTTAAATTTCTTAACATGTTCTTTCTGATGCTAAAATTCTTTCCATGTTTTTCAAGGTCATTTCTAACCTTGAAATACAAATTAGTCATTCTGTGCTTTCTGTTTCTATAACTGCTCTTCACTGTTCCTCCTCAACATCTTTGCACATATTTTTCTCTCTGCCTAAAATGCTTCTTCTCCCACTTTCTTTTTTTTCCACCCTGCCTTAGTCTTACTTGATCAGTCCTCATTTTAATTTTATATCTCCAGAGAGACTTTCCCTGATCATTTCTCAGCTCCAAAATTAGATTTAATTTACTCTCAAACAGCAGTCATCACCTTCATAACACTCATCAAATTATAAAGAAATAGTTAAATTTTTGTTATATCATGATACCAAAGCAGACTGGCAGGAGTTTTGTTTGCATGACAATTTTTTAGAATTCTTTTGTTAAATAGTGAAAAAGACTTGAGTATCACAACACTAACATGAAGACCATTTGTTAAATTCTTAGGTTGTTAAAAAAAAAAAGCAAATGCTTTATGTAGAGATACTAAGAATGAAGGAATCTTCTGAGTGACGATTCAAAAGTGTTTGACCTATCCAAGGGGAAATTTTTCCACAACGTTGAGCAGATAAAGGAGGGTTGTAGAAAATCCAAGTGGACAAGTTACCCTTTGCAGAATGAAACGAAGTAGTTGTAAATATTGGCTGAGTGAAACACCCCCTTTGGCAGCATCAGAGACAAGATCAGCATTTCAGAAAAATTAGCAATTCAGTAAAGCAGTAAATTGTAGCCCCAAACCAGAAACAGAAGTAAAAATGATCTCACAACCCTTCCTGGGAGTTATTCTTGACAATTCCCTAGTGTTTTAGGAGGTTTGGAAACTTATTACAAGAGTCACTAAATGCTTTTCTCTGATTATCTTTTAAATTTAATTAGCTTTGTGTGAGAATTCTATAAAGTATAACACTAATCAATATAAAATGTTGGTAAGTGAAAGAATTACTCAGATAATTAAAGAAAATTGATTTTTACGTTCACTACAGCATAAATTCTTAGGGCTTTATTGATGTGGAAAAGTGGATAGAACTTGGTAAAATGTGTAACACTGAGTTGGGGAAATGGAAGTAGAGAAAACTTTTAAGAGGAAATAAAAAGAGTTGAAATCTGATCTTGGAGTAGTGAAGCATACGAGAAATATTGGTAAAATTCCAGTATCATGATTGTTCAAGTGAAGGAAAAAGAGGTGAATCAGAGTCTGTCTTAAGCCAGGGAGTCTAAATAGGACATAAGCTTAGTATCTTAGATTGGTAATACTCCTTGTCTTAAAAAGAAGAAAAAGAAGCCAGGCTCGGTGGTTCGGCCAGTAATCCAGTGCCTTTGGGAGGCTGAGATGAGTGGATTGCCTGAACCCGCGGGTTCGAGACCCGCCTGGGCAGGCGAGACCTCATCTCTACAATAAAATCAAAAAATTAGCCGTGTGTGGTAGCGCGCGCCTGTAATTCCAGCTACTCGGAAGGCTGAGGCGGAAGGATCGCTGGAGCCCAGCAGGTGAGGCTGCGGTGGCTGGGAGCGGCCACTGCACTCCAGTCTGGGCGACAGAGTGAGACTCCAACTCAAAAAAAAAAAAAAAAAAAAAAAAAAGAAAAAGAAAATCTCCAGATGAAAGCTTTTTCAATGTAGACCTTAGTTTCTACACATGTTAACATCCACCACATATGAGTTTTTATCAAAGATAATCAAATGTATAAGAAAATATTTTTGAGAGTCAGCAAAAAATAAACATTGCCATTAATTGTATATGTACAAAATGGTTAAAGACATAAAATATACAATCATATATATGAAATAGTTAAGAAGAAAAGAAATGCATTGACCAAAAAAGAAAAAGAAAAAAGATAATCCAAAATGACCAGAAAGATTTGAAAACAAACCAAATAGATCAATCAGAAATGAAAAGAAACATAAACATATAATTGTAGAAATAAAGAACTCAAGGAGAACAAACTGATTAGATTGGCTTAGAGTGAACTGGAACATATATATAAATCTATCAAAAATAGTGAACTAGAAGTTATACCTAAAATATTATCCAAGAGACAGAACAGAGAGACAAGAATTTATAAAAATCTGAAGAAAAGTTCAAAAGATGAGGCTGAAGAACAAGGTTGCCCAACATATGTCAAGCTGAAGTCTCACAGCTAAAAATAGAGGTAATAGTATAGATCCAATCTTTGAATAAATAATAGCTAGGAGTTGTTCTAACATAACAAAGGACATATATCACAAAATCTGAAATACTCCAAAATCCAAATTTTGAAGCACCAAGATGATGTCACAAGTGAAAATTCCACACCTCACCTCATATGACAGGTCACAGTCGAAACACAGTTGCACAACACAGTTTATTTAACGTCCCAAGGACAAAAAGACTCTCCCAGCCCCCTTCAGGGATGTATTTTTTTTCTGTGCATGCCAGATACGTATGTCCTATTTTTTTAAATGGTAAATATTTATGTGTGAATAAGTATAAGAAAATAATTGCTTACTGGTAGAAAATGAGTTCAGAGTCAGGAGTGTAGTGATATCAAATAACCACAGATTGTCCACATGGATGGCTAAGAGTGATACTTCTACATTCTGATGGTCTAATGTCTACAAACTTTGTTTCATGTACAAAACTATTTAAAATATTGTGCATAATTACCTTCAGGATAGGTGTATATGATATAAATAAATTTCCTGTTTAAACTAGGGTCTCATTTCCAAGTTATCTCATTATGTACATGTAAATATTCAAAAATAAAGTTGAAATTCAAAACAATTCTGGTGTCAAGCATTTTGGATAAGAGTTCTTCAGCCTGCACTGAAAATGAATAATTGGCAACCTAAAACTAAATGCCAAGTAGAAGTATCTTTCAAGAACCAGGGTTTCTTTTTTTGTTTTATTTATTCATTGATTGATTGATTGATTGATTGATTAGAGATGCAGGGTGCAATTCATAATTAGGCATACAAGTGGTCATCATACAGGTAAAGTTTAGGCCTACCTTTGCTCCCCACTTTGCCTGATTTGAGATCAGTTACCCTTATTGATGTTATGCGCTCACCCCCTAGCAGTTTCCAGCTACTGCCAATCTCTTTTCAAGAACCAGGTTTTTAAACAAATAAAAATAGGAAGACTTTATCAACAGATGGACACTAAATTTACTTTTAAAAGTAGTAATTCAGCAAAATGGAAATGTGGCCATCCTGGAGGCTAATGTTCATGGCTAGTAGCTATAAACTGCTAAAACCTATGGCGGTGATTATTAAGCAAGGTCTTGTGAGATTTTGGTAGGCATACTTCAGTATGTTGACTTCTCCTTTCGACTTTACATTCAGACCTTCCAACTCCATATTTACTAGATTTACAATGGCATGGAACCTCATGGGTGTTCTGCCGAGGATAGGAGAGAACAACTTTGAAAACGATAAGGATTTTAGGGATTAGAGTTTCTCCAAATTCTTCAGTACTTCACAGATAAACTATTTTGGTGAGCTTATTATTATTATTATTTGTTTGTTTGTTTGATTGACTTAAACTAGGTTCAGAGTTTCTCTGAAAAAAATAAAATAGAACAGTAAGGGCTTTTCCTCAAAATTAATCTGAGAACTGACCTCTGAGTGTAGAAATTAAGTATTCTTTGAAACATTTCAGCAGTTGAGTTACTGCCACAGCTAGTAATTTGAAAAGAGTATCAAATAAGTTAATATATTGTGGCATCACAAGCATAAAAAGTCTTTGGAGAATTTTTAATGTAGAATTCCACACTATAGCATAAGCAAAAAAATTGATGCTAGTGCCATAAAATTACAGGTGGCTTGCTGAGCCTCAGTGGTACACAATGTTCTGCTGAAGGGGAGGAAAAGAATTATTTCTAGCAATATGACTTGCAAGATGAAGTAATTTTCTGAAGATTGGGATAATCTCTTCAAACTAGAAAAAAAAAGTGTGTGTGTGTGTGTGTGTGTGTGTGTGTGTGTGTGTGTGTGTGTTTATTTATTTTCCCCCTAATTAGACCTTTTCCCTTAAAGGTGATTAGAACACAGCTTGGGCTAGAATCTGCAATATCCCCAATCTCCAGGCAACAAACCAAAACCAGTCCTGCATGGCCTGTTAAGAACTGGACCTCAGAAGAATGATATTGGTAATTTAATGGATATTGCATTGAATCTGTAGATTGCCTTGGGTAGGATGGACATCTTCACAATGTTAATTCTTACAGTCCATGAGCCTGGGATATTTTTCCATTAGTTTGTATCTTCTTTGATATCTTTGAACAGTGTTTGGTAGTTTTCATTGTAAAGGTATTTCACTTCTCTGATTAGGAAGATGCCAAGGTATTTCATTTTCTTTTTGGCTATTGTGAATGGGATTGTGTGTTTTATTTGGTTCTCTGTTTGTTGTTGATGTTTAAGAATGGAACTGTCTTTTGTACATTTATTTTGTTCCCTGAGACTTTTCTAAATTCCTTTATCAGTACAAGGAAGTTTTTCACAGAATCTCTTGGATTTTCAAGGTATAGAATCACATATAGCATCAGCAAAGAGGGATAACTTAACTTCCTTTTTTTTTCTATTTTGATACCGCTTGTCTGATTGCTCTAGCTAGGACTTCCAAGACTATGTTGAACAGAAGGGATGAGAGGACTTCCAACACTATGTTTAACAGGAGGGGTGAGAGGACTTCCAACACTATGCTGAACAGGAGGGGTGAGAGCAGGCAGCCTTGTCTTGTTCTGGTTTTCAGGGAAAATGCTTCTAATTTCTGTATGTTTAGCAATAGGCTTATCATAGATGGCTCTTACAAGTTTGATGTGTGTTCCCTCTAAGCCTAGGTGTTCAAGGGTTTTTATCAAGAAGGGATGCTGGATTTTATTGAAAGCTTGTTTTGCATCTAGTGATATAATCGTGTGCTCTTGCTTTTACATCTGTTGATGTATTTAATTACATTTATGGTCTTGTGGATGTTGAACCAGCCCTGAATCCCAGGGATGAAGCCTATTTGGTCATGATATATGATTTTTGAGATATGTTGTTGGATCCAATTTGCTAGTATCTTGTTGAGAATTTTTACATCCATGTTCATCAGGGAAATTGGCCTGTAGTTCTCTTTCTTTGCTGGATCTTTACTCTGTTTGGGTATCAATGTGAAGTTAGCTTCATAAAATGATTTGTGGAGAGTTCTGTCTTTCTCGATTACCTGGAATACTTTCAATAGGATTGGCATCAGCTCCTTCCTATACATTCTATAGAATTCCTCTGGAAAACTTCTGGTCCAGGACTTTTTTGTGTAGGTAATTTTGATATGATGAAGTCAATTTCCCAGGGTAATATTGGTTTACTTAGGGTCTCAATTTCTTCTTGTTTCAAACTTGGGAGGTTGTGTGATGTCAGGAAGTTCTCCATTTCCTTTAGGTTTTTGAGTTTGTTTTCACACCAGTGTGCATAATAACCTCTGATAATATTTTGTATTTCTTTGAGGTCAGTTGTGACTTGGTCTTTTACATTTCTAAATGTGTTTATTTGGACTTTTTCTCTCTTTTTGGGGAGTCAATCTGGCTAGGGAACCATCAATCTTGTTTATCCTTTCTAAGGACCAGCTTTTTGTTATGTGGATTTTTTCTGTGATATTATTGTCTTCTATGTCCTATAGTTAGACTTTTACTTTGGTGATCTGAATTCTTCTACTGAAGTTAGGATTTTGGTAGTCTTGTTTTTCCAGTTATCTTAGTTGATTTGTTAGGCTGCTGACTTGTGATCATAGTGTTGTAAGTCCTAGCTAGAGCAATCAGACAAGAGCAGGAAATCTGGGCTATCTAAATAGAAAAAGAGGAAGTTAAGCTCTCCCTCTTTGTTGATGATATGATCATATACCATGAAAACCCAAGATAATCTATCAAAAACTTCCTTGCATTGATAAAGGACTTTGGCAGAGTCTCAGGGTACAAAATCACTGTGCAAAAGGCAGTTGCGTTTTAATACACCAATAAAAAACAGGCAGAGAACCAAATAAAAAGCACAATTCCACTCATTCACAATCCCATTCACTATAGCCACAAAGAAATGAAATACCTTGGCATCTTCCTGACCAAAGTGAAAGACCTTGACAACAAAAACTACCAAATACTGCTCAAAGACATCAAAGAGGACACAAACAAATGGAAAAATACCCCATGCTCATAGATAGGAAGAATAAACATTTTTAAGATGTCCATCTTTCCAAAGCAATCTACAGATTCAATGTAATACCCATTAAATTACCAGTATCAGTCTTCTCAGATCTGGAAACAACAATACAGAAATTCATATAGAAACATAAACAACCATAAATAACCAAAACAATCCTCAGCAAAAGAAACAAAGTGGGAGAAATCACACTTCCAGACTTTAAACTTCATTATAAGTCTACAATAACCAAAACAGCCTGGTATTGGTACAAGAACAGGTATATAGACTAATGGAACAGGATAAAAATCCTGAAAGTAAAACCTCAATTTCTCAACCAACTTACCTTCGACAAAGCCTCCAACCACCACTGGGGAGAGGAGAACCTATCCAGTAAATGGTACAAAAATTCGCTGACCATATGTAGAAGAATGAAACAGGACCCATACCTGTAACCATACACAAAAAACAACTCTAAATGAATCAAAGAACTAAATGTGAAACCTAAAATTATAAAAATCATAGAAAATGCAGGAGAACGCCTTATGGAAATTGGAACAGGCAAGCAATTCCTGATTAAAACCCCAGATGCCCTTGCCATAAGAGATAAGATAGACAAGTGGGACCTCATGAAACTCAAAAGCTTCTGCAAAGCAAAAGAAACTATCAAGAGAGTGAAGAGACAGTCCACAGAATGGGAAAAAAATATTTGACAATTGTATATCTGACAAAGGGCTAACAATGAGGATGTACCAGGAACTCAAATATGCCAAAAGGAAAAAAGCAAACAACCCTATTAAAAAGTAAGCAAAGGATATGAACAGACAATTCTCAGAAGACATATGAGCAACCAACAGAAACCTGGGGGAAAATAGCTCAGTGTCACTAATCATCAAATAAATGCAAATCAAAACCACACTGAGATACTACTTAACTCTAGTCAGGATGACCATTATCAATAACTCAAAAAACAACAGATGCTGGATAGGATGTGGAGAAAAAAGGAAGGCTTCTACATTGTTGTTTGGAGTGTAAATTAGTACAACCTATGTGGAAAACAGGGCAATTTCTAAAATATCTAAAAATTAACCTTCCATACAACCTCGCCATCCCCTTTCTGGGAATATACCCAGAGAAACTCAAATCACTCTATAAAAAAAAATACCAGCCGGGTTTGGTGGCTCAGCCTGCAATCCCAGCACTTTGGGAGGCTGAGGTGAGGGGATTGCCTGAGCCCGCGGGTTCGAAACCCACCTGGGCACTTTGGCGAGACCTCATCTCTACAATACATAAAAAATTAGCCGGGCGTGGTAGTGCTCGCCTGTAGTTCCAGCTACTTGGAAGGCTGAGGCAGAAGGATCGCCGGAGCCCAGCAGGTCGAGGCTGCGGTGGCTGGAAGCGGCCACTGCACTCCAGCCTGAGTGACAGAGTGAGACTCCAACTCAAAACAAACAAACAAAATACCTGCACACACATGTTTATGCAGCATTGTTCACAATAGCAAAAACACAGAGTCAACCAAGGTGCCCATCTAAAGTGTACTAATTTAAAAAATGTGATACATATACATAATAGAATATTATGCAACCATAAAGAAGGACAAAATTATGGACTTCACAGTAACTTGGATGAATTTAGAGTCTGTATTACTCAGTGATCTAGCACAGAAACAAAGATATGTGTAGCACATGTTCTCATGCATAAGAGGACCCTAAACCTTTTTCATCATACATTAAGAAAAGGATTGGCAGTATCAGGACACTGCTTGGTGGGGAGCACATAACATCAATAAGATTACCTGATTTGAAACCAGGTGAAGTAAGGACCAAAGGGAGGCCCAAACCTTACCTGTACAATGACCACTTATGTACCTAACCCTGAGTGGTAACCCACAACTTTAAAATAAAAAAGAAAGAACTGGGCCTCACAGCAGGAGATGAGCAAGCAAAGCTTCATCTACCCACCACTCACGTTATTGCCTGAGCTCCACCTCCTGTCAGATTAGCCATCCCATTAGATTCTCATTGGAGCATGAACCGTATTGTGAACTATGCATGCAAGGGATCTAAGTTGCATACTCCTTATGAGAATCTAATGCTGATGATCTAAGGTGGAACTCAGACGGTGATGCTAGTGCTGGGGAGTGGCTGCAAATACAAATTAACATTAGCACTTAGATTTGACTGCACATACCTTGGTGCCAAAAAGGTTGGGGACTATTAGCCTGGGCAACATAGTGAGACCCCGTCTTTACAAGAAAAAAACAATTAGCCAGGTGTGGTGGCATGCACCTGTAGTCCCAGCTACTCAGGAGGCTACAGTGGGAGGAGTACCTGAGCAGAGGAGTTTGAGGCTGTGGTGAGGTGGGCACACTGCTGCACTTTAGCTTGGGTGACAGAGCAAGACCCTGTATCCAAAAATATAATAGGATAATAAATAAAAATAATGCTGAGAACATTTCTTTTCTTCTTCATATGTTGTTCCAGAAACTTAGCAAAATTTGATTTAGTTAATGTGTTAAATAGGGTCTATATTTCTAGCATTCCTGTTGGTCAGATTGGCTCACTGATTATTGGTTGCTTTATTTTTTTTCCCAAATAAAACCAATAGATTCTGGTGGATGATTTTCTGTTAGTAGAAGAAAAAAAGTGAGGATGTTAAGAATTCATAAATCATTATAAAAGTAAATATCTCATTTTCTCCAAAACATAGCTGAAAAAGTATCTGTGAAGGAAGTGAGTGAAGAGAGGAAAAAATTCTCAAAAAGTATCTGCAGAGAAACCTTAAAAAACGTTATTGAAGAAACTGTAATTAAAATTTTAATTACACTAGTAAGTTTGTCTGCTTTAGAGTAGTTGTTTCCCTAAAATACAACTAAGGTAAAAATATCCTGCATGCAGTATTTTAGGAAATTTATTATTTGACAATTAACATACGAATAACTATTTGAAAAGCAATAGAAGTCAGCAAAATATAATTCGGATTTGTAGAAAAAATATTTTTGCAGATCATTATCGTGTGACAAGAAAGAGCAGGATTTTGTTCACTAAATATGCAATGGGTGTTGTTTGCTATACTTGAAAGTGTGGTACAGAAGATTAAGAGATGAACAGTGCAGAATCTCCAATTTCAGCAAGAAAGACAACATGTTGACCGTATTTAAAAACATTAATAACATAGCAAGTGTCATAAAAGGTGTACAAGAGAGTCTTGATGAGTGTTGAGGGGTGTTGTGTTAGAAAAAGTCTTTCTCAAATGATTATCTTTTAAATTTAAAATTGAATGGTGACAGTACCTAACAAGAACAAAGTCGAGGAAGATGGAAAGAGAAAATGTATGGAACTATGAAGGTATATACTGTGTTCTATGATCGACAACAGTCGAATTGAATTTCACGTGATAAGTTGTTAGTAAATAGATTAGAAAAACCAGGTCAGTCAATAAAAAGGAGCAAAAATAACTGAGAAACAAATAAGAAAAAAACAATGAACAGATATATAAAATTAGGTGGCATAAAATGCTACAAATAAAAATAAGGCAGGGTCAGAGGATAAGAAAGGAGATACTATTTTAGTTTGAGAAAAGAGACACCTCTTCAAGAAGAGTAGAGTTCCGAATGGAGTGAAGAAATGAACAGCCAGATGTTGGCATGAAAGGTAGGCATAAAGAAGAGAATGTAAAGAGGCGGGAGCAGGTTTGGTGCTCTCAAGGAACCATGAGGAGCCCAGAGCAAGTAAGGCATGGGGAGCAAAGGCCCAGGAATCTAGCATGAATCAGAAGCAGGAGTCAGAGCACACATGACATGGGAGGGACTTTGGGTGAAGTGCAAAGGAAAACCATTTGAAGGTTTAGAGCAAATGAATGACTTGGTCTTATTGATGTATTGAAAGGATATCTGGCTACAACTGTGCAACTATACGTTACAGGGCATTGGAGACCACCAAGATTGGAAGCAGGGGGATCAGAGAGAAAAGAACTACAGGAGTTTATGCAGAGACAGAGTAGTGGACATGGTGAGAAGCGTCGGTTCTAGGACATATATCGAAGGTGTAGTCCACATAACTTGTTGTCAAGCATATGGATGTGAAGGTGGGGGGAACACTGATTCAATAATTCTTCTCAAAGATTTTGAGTTCAGTACATAGGCAGATGGTAGTGCTATTCACTGAAATATAAAAATATTGTGTTAGAAACAAGTTTGATAGGTGGCTGTGACGAGGGATGGGAAATTGATTATTCAGTTTGGGATGTCAGCTAGATGTCCAAGTGGAGAAGTTGAATAGCCCTTTGAATGCATGTTAAGATTTCAGCAGAAAATATAAGGTTAGAGATTTCTTTTAAATGATAGTTATTAGCACTTAGATGCAATTGGATTCTATGGAACTAAAAGCTTCATAGAAGGATGAGAGTAGAAAAAAGAAAAGAAGTTCTGGGTACAAGCTCTGGGATATTTTTATGTACAGAGGTGAACAAAAAGAGGAAGGATACAGAAAATGACACACATTAGTAGTGGCCAGTGAACAATGCAGAATGTATTAGTATTAGGACACATGGGTAAAACAATAAAATAAAGAAGCAAATCAAGTGAGAAGGGCTAGTTTCAATATCCTCAAATAAAAATAGATAAGTTGTTTAAAGTCAGTGATCTCTGCTTATTTTTATAGATAGTAATTTAATTCATAAATCTGCTAGTGATGGAGACAGATACTTCCACAAAACTTCCACCTCTGGTATTTTCAAGAAAAGAAAAAATATGAAAACCTGGGATGCCAAGTAGTACTGTTGTTCTTATGCAAACAGATGAAAAAATTAATAGGAGTTTCAAAATGGCCCCATCAGCTGTGAAAAAAAGGAGTAATAATTTCTGTGAAAACACTTAAAACTAAATCAAACCTCAAAATCTTAGGTCTGTTTTATTTAACCAAATACTGCAAACATTCATTGATTTAATTGCATTCTTGAAAAAGTGTTCAAAGTTCAGGACTTAATAGAATAAGCAATAAAACCTAAACAATTGTTTTAGAAATTTACATGTTGAGTTGGCTCTATAATGGGAAAAAAGTTAGTAAAGTAAAAAATGTATAATATATGTTCCAGATGAAATATTAAGTGACTAGGAAAATGAAAGCAAAGAGGATTTGAGTAAAAGAAACAAAATGTTTGTTTCCCTTTAAATCAAGTGCAGCTTCCTAAACAGATCAGAACTAAACAGTAGCACCTGAAACTAAGCGGTGAGTGTTGCTAGATACTTTTAGTGTTCATTCACAGAATAAAGGAACAACTCAGAAAATGTCTCCTTCCCCCACTCACTTCCTTTGATTTCCAGAGGATTTGCACGACTACTTCCACTTATTTGTATTTACCAATTAGACACTAAGAAGCAGGTCAAGCCAAAAGGAGAAGGGACTCCTCAGCAGCTTCTGATCACACTCTTTTACTCTAATCTAAACCAGAGAATCTGAGAGTTTCCCAAAGCAAAAGCTTCTGTCCTGTATGGTCTACTGCACATGCCCATGTGTCTTCATGAGAAATCATGGTTACCCCACAAGGGCAAGGCACTGGCCTGACTCTTCAGAACCAGATTACCTGATACACCTTATGAAATAGGTAGTTTGAGAGAAATAGAGTACCTAGTGGCGGAGACTTGCAGGTTCCAAGGATTTTGAATTGTCACTACTGGTCTTGCACAGAAACAAATGCATAAACAGCTCATCATTCAAGTCACTTAGAAGGTGCAGTAAAACCAGAATTGTGAGATTTAGCAAATAACACAGCTAAATCTGAATTTCAGATAAACAATGAATAATCTTTAGTATAAGTATATCCCATGAAATATTTGGATCATACTTATACTAACAAAAATATTTGTTGTTTATCTCAAATTCAAATTTCACTAGGTACCCTGTATTTTATTTGGCAACCTTAATTGTAACCACACACTTTCCAAAACAGACTTGGTGTCATGTGTATTAGTCTAGTTCCATACTTTTTTCCAACAAAATAAAAATGGAGAGAATGAATATTCTGCATTTATTATTCTCCTATAAATGGAAATCAATGCATCCTAAAGAGAGATCATGTATGCCTAAAGTTTCACCACTTCTACATAAAACTCATTATACAAATATATTTCATCATATTATATTATAATCTTATAATATAGTTGAACTAGAGAGTTTTTTTAGCTCTTCTAATATAGAGTCAATAGCAGTTTTATGCCACCGAAATAACTGAGAATATAGTTTGCATACTAGTAAATTAAGAATCCAGTCATATACCTAATCAAAAGTTCTCACCTTTTAAATTTAAAAATTATTGCTGTACATTTAAGTATTTTGTGTTTTTAAAAGAACACCAGGTTACTTTCATGCTCTTCAGATAACATGGCCAGTCAAGTTGAACTTAAAGTATCAGTGTGGTCATAATACCCTAATTTTTGTGGTTGAGTTTGTGTGAATGAAAATGTTCCAGCTCTCACCGATACTTTCGTTTTGTAAGTTATATTGAGATGGAAAGGACCAAGTCTGATGGCTTAAGGGGAGAACCACACCAAGATAAACTTGAGAGTGGCTTTGGTAAATGAGAAGGAAAATTCAAGACTAGAGTTGTATTATTCATCCCTCTATATGCAAGAAGATTCCTCTTTGGGTGTCAGCCTAGGAAGTCTTGGGTTTCAATTTACAAGAAAAGCCAGATATTTTCACATATGACCATTAAAAGATGTAACTTTCAGTGAGTATTTGTTGTCTCTGGTCTTACCGATATAGAAGATACTGTCACATTGATCACTTAAGAGTTATGGACAGCCGGGGTCGGTGGCTCAGCCTGTAATCCCGCGCCTTTGGGAGGCTGAGGTGAGTGGATTACCTGAGCCCGCGGGTTCGAGACCCGCCTGGGCAACTTGGCGAGACCTCATCTCTACAATAAATCAAAAATTAGCTGGGCGTGGTAGCGCGCGCCTGTAGTTTCAGCTACTTGGAAGACTGAGATGAAAGGATCGCTGGAGCCCAGTGGGTCGAGGCTGCGGTGACCAGGAGTGGCCACAGCACTCCCGTCTGGGCGACAGAGTGAAACTCTAACTCAAAAAAAAAAAAAAAAAAAAGAGTTATGGACAGTATTATATACTTATTTTGTCTTACCTTCTTTGAGCATTTTTTTTAACCCTTGGAATACAGTGACTTTTTTTTCCTGGTTTCTCTTAGCCTTCTTATCTATTATTTCCCATTCAGACTTTTTTTTTGTCACTCAAAAATATTTTTATCTGCAAACAGGGTTGAAATAAAATAGCCATGCAAAATGATACTCTAATTCAAACTAATGTTACCTCAGGAAAAAAGACAGTTTCAAAGAAAAATTTTTATAATTATTTTCTGGCATTACTGTCATGGATGATAATATGAGCAACATGCAGGTGGTTTATAAAGCAAAAAAATATATATATTTTCTAATTTATCAATTTTACAAGTAAATAAGCCTCCTTTGTCTTATGATTTAAAAAATAATAGTATTATTGGAAGCATAACTCTGAGAACAAACCACTGCCAGCATTTCTTAGTCTGATGTTAGAAGTGAGACTGGACAGTGTGTTTAGCATTTGTGAAACTTTCAATTATTAATCATAAATGTCAATCTATATGTTAATATACTGACAGATTTCAATAGAATTTATCATTCCCCTGAACAAATATAAAGATTATATTTCTTATGCAACATACAAAACTTCAAGAACTTGATAGTTTCTCATACTAATTTATTTTTTGTCTCAGTATCTACAATATTTTATTTCAGAATTGGTTGTAACTGTCCAAATTCTTCATTTTATTTACATACTATTTCAATAGCATGACCTAGTTTATATTACTTTCCTAAGGAATTCATATATTCATTTAAAAATGGGTTAAGCAAAAAAAAAAAAAAAAAAACAGTAATAAGAGGAGATACAGAGATACAGCAACTTTTTATTGCAATAAAGCCAGCTGAAGTAAAATTTCAATTTAATCAACATTTTAATATTTTTCTATAGGTATGACTATGCAGAATATAAATATCAATGCAGTTTGTGTTATATCAGCAAGTTACCAACTATATTGTAATAACATGAACCAATCTTTATTTAAAGATAAGTTACATTTATATGATGCCAAAATAACTGAGAAAAAGAAAAAGCTTTGATTGGTCATCTGTGTTTGGGCTTTTCATGCCTGCTATGTGATAGTGTCACTTCTCTCTTCCCCAGAGATTCTGAGTATCATACAGTTGTATATTTTAGGGCACCAATGACTCCTATTCAATAAAGGAATAACAGTGATTAAACACAATTACTTTGTTGGTCTTAGTTGTTGAACAGGAAGTACTTATGATTAATTTGAGGATAAATTTTGCTTAATATTTTTAAATAATTGCAAACTTAAAAGAATAGGTACCCTATATAACAATTAAATTTGAGAGGTATAAATAAAGAGTAATAATTACTTTATTTTAAATTGTGAATTTTAATAGATTGCCAATGCTAGAAAAAGGAACCAAAAATTTTAAAATAGAATAAGGGTAAAATGCCAATACATTGAAACATGTCTAAGAAGTGTCTCCTATATGCTAGAGTTTGAGGTTGAAACCTCAGTTATATATGATTTAGTGTTTTTAGCTTTTTTAGGGGAATATTACTATACCCATATTTGGTGATAGGAAACAGCCTATGTAGATTTCTAAGTGAATGATCCAACATTCTATGTTAGCTGTTTTCACTTGGGTCTGTACTTGTTTTACTAGTCTACATGAGGAGGCAAACAATACGAAATTAAATGCTAGTATCAAACAGATTGTGACTGGAATCCATATTTTTATAAAAAGCACTAAATAGTATGGATAGTTAATATCTTGTGTGAATATTGAATATCTGGTATGCATTTCTAAAAGTTATGATAGGTTCTCATGGAAAACAAGCCAAAAACTCAAATAAATAACCTTGGATTTTACCTTAAAAACTAGAAAAATAGGCAAATAAAACTCAAGTAAGCAGATAAAAGTAGAAATTGCTATAAATCTTATATAAACTTTAAATGTAAATAGCTACTGTGTTCATGAATCAGACAACACAAAATTTTTAATAAATTATTTCCAAACTGATCTATAGATTCAGTGTAATTACAGTAAAAAAATCCCAGCAGATTTTTTTAACTTTTAATTTCTTAATTTTAAAGATATGGGGTATAATTCTGGGTTAGGTATACAAATGTTCATTGTGTAGGTACCCTTGTTGATGAGGTTTGTCCCTCCTTCCCCAGGTAGATTTCCACTACTGCCAATCCCAGCAGAGTTTTAAAAATATAAATTTAGAGTCTAATTTTAAAATTTAAATGGAAATGCAAAATAAACAAAAGAACTAGAAGTACTACAATAACTTAGGGAAAAAAATGGAGAACATAAGCTCCCTGACTTCAAGATATATTCTTAAGGTACAGTAACTAAGACATTGTGGTTTTGGTGTCAAGATATACCAATAAATGGAACAGACTTGAGAGCTCATAAATGGACAAAATATTACCTTGGTTTTGGCAAAGATTTCTTAGAAACAAAACCGAAAACAAATGATTAATTCAGCAAAATGAAGAACTCCTTTTTCCAAAAACATTATTATTAGATTAGAAAGATAAGGTACAGATTTAGAGAAAATATTTGCAAATCCAGATTTTATTTAAAAAACTTGTATCCACAATATATAAAGAACTTCCTAAATTCCACAATAAGAAAATGAAATAATTTTTAGTAAGGAGAAAAATTCTAAGGACACATTTTACAAAAAGCATATAAATGGCGAACAAGCACATGAAATGATATTAAAATAACATTAGACATTAAGGAAGAACAAATTAAAATCACAATGAGCCACTTATGCTTTTAATTGTTTCTTTTTCCTTCCTTTTCATGCTTTCTTTAGTTTTAACTGAGCATTCAATATGATTCAATTGTAGCTTTCTTGTTGTATCATGTATAATCCACTTAAAAATATTTTTAGTAGTTGCCCTAAAGTTCACCATGCATTTTTAAATGACCCAAGTTTGCCTTCAAATAATACTATACCTCTTGTTGTGTAGTACAGGATTCTCATCCTCTATCTCATTCCTATGGCATTGCTGTCATTTATTTCACTTATCTGTGCACTATAATTATCAGAATATTGTTACTATTATTACTTCAAATAGCAATCCTTCAGAACAGTAAAGAATCTGAAAAATATAAAATTGTATTTTACTTCGTTTATTTCCTCTCTGATGTACTCCCTTTCTTTATGCAGATTCAAGCTTCTGATGTCTATCATTTTTCTTCTGCCTGAGGAACTTTCAGAATTTCTTTCTTGGAGTATCTACTAGCAATACATTTAAGTTTTCGCTTACATGGGAAAGTCTTTTCTTCTTCAGTTTTGAAGGATACTTTCACTGGATATAGAATTATATGTTGACAGAGTTCTTTCTTTTCTGATAGAATGTCTGCTATAATTCTTCTTTGTTTCTCTGTAAGTAAAGTGATTTTCTTTCCAGGACTTTCTTTTTGCCTTTGTAGTTGCAGTTTAAATATAATTTCCTTTACTGTTTTATTTGGGGTATTTATCCTACTAAAGTTTCTCTGAGCTTTTTAGATCTAGTTCGGTATCTGCCACTAAGGAATCTTCTCAAAATTACAGGGAACCTACCTGTAATCCACCACTTCTTACTTGTCTGGCCATGGGCAGGTGACTTGTCCTCTTTGTGCCTCTGTTCTGGCATTAGACATAATTTAGAGCTAAAGAATGTTTCATTATAATTTTCAACTGTGATCTCCCCAGAATATTCTAGCAATTTCCTGCTGACCCTTAGCAAAGGGCACATCAGAAAGGAGAAGTATTATGAGTCCTTCACACACTCCTGTTAAAAAGAGGAGACGTTAGAAACAGTTTTGCTGAGTCATCTTGGTATAGCATTGGGATTTCTAGTATTTTTGTGAAAGAAGTATATTTACTTCATATGCAGTAGCATGAGGTTAAGGAGATCATTCTAGTCTGCACTACCAGAGTTTAGCTGTGAAGACCTTGGATCCTGAGACAGCTCACCTAGAGTTGAATCTTGTTCCACTATGTACTATATAAATTAAATCTCCATGATTCTGTTTCCCCATTTATACAGTGGGAGTTACTAAAGGTAACTTAATCATAAGAATTTTAAAATGATTTAAAAATAAATTTTGTAAAATGCTTAGAAAAATGTCTGACATTGAAAATGTTAAATAACAGCCTTTTCAACATTAAAAAAACTAAGGATGCTAAATATCTTCACAAAATCCACAGAACATCCCATCAATAATCTAGTGGACAAATTAAATACACAATTTATGAGAATCATGGTAGAACTTGAGAGTAGGCAGTGACATCTATATGGAATTGAGTTTCACATCAAAAAAGTCTTATTTATTAAGCCTAAATATTCACTTTTTTCAATTAAGCATTAATAGGGACATTAATATAAATAAATAAAATAAAGGAATATTAAAAAAGAAAGAGAAGGAGAAAAAAGAAAGGAATATTGAAAAACATTTATTTAAACTCTATTTTTTAAATATCTAAGGCAACAAGAGAATTTATTGACTTCAAGATATGATTCTATTCAATTGCATTATTTGTACCTATTAAATTTTTACTAATCATTTCTGTGGAATTGACATTTGGTTACCAACCACTGGATTTAGCCTAGGCTGAACTCTTCACAATGCATCTTTGTGCAGATTTAAAGAAATGACAGGCGTGACAATCCCATCAGAGTCTACCCACAAGACAAAGTTGATCAAATGTAGGTCCATTCCAAACATGTTTTTTTTTTTAAATCCTAGAAGGGCTTAATTGTGTCAAAATTTCTTTCTGATCTCCTGATGCTGAGAAATAGGAGAGAAATAGCCATGCTTTTGTTTTGTTTTGCTTTATTTTACCATTAAAATATTTGGGACCATATAAATATCCCAATTTTCATTTTATGAGATTCAAATTTTGAATTATAAAGGCATAAATTTTTCTATTCATTAAACACACACTCAGTTGGCTAATCAATCAGTCAATAATATGAACTGTCCCAAATTGGTTAAATGTTATCTCAGATCTGAAGTTGTTGACATTCTAAAAATGTTGTCTGATCAACTAATTAAATTACCTTTTGAATAGAGTTTTGAAAATAACAAAGATTCCAGTTTGATTATTAGAGTTAATGAGCATAATCTAAACTAAAAGACAAATTTGATTAGATCTGAATAAAACTTTACTTTTAATTTCCCTACAAAAAATGACTTTAAGAATATTTTTCTCTATGGAACATGTATTTTCAATAAGTTTTGCAAGCTCTCATATATTCTAAAACAAAGACTACAGTCGACACCACACAAAATTAGTCTTGTAATCCTTGCTAGGGGCAACTAGCTCAATTATAGAAATGTTGCAAGTTACCTAAATGAATGAAGCAGCCGATTGGGAAAAAGAGAGGTAATTTCTCTTTTTCAATGAAGCAGCAGCTTCTCAGCTCCAAATAATTGTCGTTGTGTGGGGCTGTTGGAATGTTGGAATGTGGAATGTAGATAAATCTTAACTTTTTCACAAAAAACTGGGAACCAAGAATTTCCCTGCTTTTAAATGTTGCAATCATTCTGAAGAATGTTAATTATGATTCAGGACAAGCAAAACATCTCTGTAGGCTAAATTAAGCCAGCTGGTGACCAGTTGGTGAGTCCACACCAACACGCATCAGATTTCAGATTTTCCTGCCCCTGCAGGTTTGCTTATAAGGTTCCTCAGCTGAGAATACACTTTCCACCCAGATTATCACATGTGAATTTGCCCAGCTAAATATCCCCAGTCTGTACGAGCTCTTTCTCACATGTTAAAAATGGAAACAATGCTGCTTCCTCGGTGTTTGTCCTTATTTCCCCTGTGCATGCTACTACCCATGGCATATATCTTGAAAATAATTGTGTATTATATCTGTGCTGATTCTAAAGCCAGAAAGGCAAGGATTATTTCTCATGAGACGTGATAACTATACTCATTTAATATATTATCTTGTACATAAAAGAAGTTAAATACATGATGAATGAATGAACCCTAGCATTCGTCTTTTTGAAATGGGCTAGGATGGTGAATGTCAAATAGAAACATTGTAATAATTCCTAATATTTTAAAATTATAGTTGCATAATATAAAAGACATATTTTGAACTTTGCCTGAATTGGTGGAGATAAGGCAAGGGAGCATATGCAAGCAGATACAAGTAGAAAATTAGATTAAACCATTTTTAACAACTGCCAGTAAGAGTTTTAAAAATAATCCTTTAAATTTAGACACTGTACATTATAATGCCCAAAATAATAAAAAGCAATATTTTTCAAGCTAATATTTAAAATAATAGACATATCTTATATGATTGTAATACAAAACTAGATTATTTGTATTCAAATAGCAGTCCAAAATGGCTCATTACCTTCCTGTGAATTATTTGTTATTGAACTTCAGTTAGACAATGACACTGATTCATTTCTTAAGCTCTGAGTTATGGAAAAATCTTTATTGAGCAAAAGTCCTAACTGTATCCTTTCCCATTGTGTTATATTTTAGACTTAACAGAAAGAACAAAGAAAGCAACGTGAAAGGATATATACTAAAATCTCCTGTAAAGAGGAGATATACAGTGTTTTTTGTTTGTTTTGTTTTTTGTGAGACAGAGTCTCACTGTGTCGCCCAGGTTGGAGTGCAGTGGTACACTCATGGTGACCGCAGCCTCAACCTGCTGGGTTCAGGCGATCCTTCCGCCCCAGCCTTTCAAGTAGCTGGAACTAGAGGAGTGTGCCACCATGCGCTGCTAATTTTTTTATTTATTGTAGAGATGAGGTCTCGCCAATTTGCCCAGACTGGTCTCGAGTGTGTGGCTTTAAGCAATCCTCTCCTCTCGGCCTCCCAAAGTGCTAGGATTACAAGTTTGAGTCACTGTGCCTGCTTACAGTGTGTTTTTATTTTAAAAAGTAATTACAAATTTATTAAGTAAAACTAATAGCAATATTATAAATTTAGTAACCTACATGTGGATTCATTTATGCGAATGAAAGTCTCCAAGAACTCATAGACAATGAAATCTTGACAAGCTTTAAATTTATTAATGCAGCAATTTCTTAAAAATATATATCTCAAACTAATCTTTGTACCAGACAATGAAAAAATTCTAATGTTTTGAACAATATTTCTGTATTTTACATAGTTTTATCTAGTTTTCAAAATATTTCTCATATATTATCTCATTTGATAAATTCTGCTTTGCTAAGGAGAAAAGCACCCACTGATATCCACTTTAGATAAGAAAATCAATTATTAGAGAACTTAGATGATGTGTTGGTTTTTACATATTAGCAAACAGTGGAGACAGGGCTAGACCCCAGGTCTCCTGGCAACATCCCTAGAGTTCTTTCCATTATACTCTGGTGCACCACAGGTTTAGCATACTCTCGTGGAGTATCTTAATATATCTTTGTGGAAAGAGTGGGGGTTCATCTAGTCCCTCTTGTTTAAATTTAGACAGAATTGTGCTAAAATTACTAAAGATCAATTAAAATTAATTCCTGCCTAGTAGAACCTGGATAGAGCATTTGGTATTTTCTTGGCATCTACTGGGGTGCCAAAAAAATGAATACACATTTTAAGAGATTTTTAACAGATGTTTTGCTGTAATCAGGAGTGTCTGGATGCTGATGGTAACCACTTTGAGTCCTTTTGTAATTGCAGAAGTCAAACATGGCTTGTATTTATCTTACTGAGTATCACAATTTTAATATAGCTTTTTCCTTTCTTAAAATGTGTGTACATTTTTTTGGCACTCCCTGTTTTTAATTCTTCCCCTACAGCTCCAGGTTCCACTAGAGGAAGGGATGCTTCACAGGAATCTGAATCTTCTCAGCTCCACTTTTGGAGGAAGTTACCTGGGCTAAGCTGACCAGCACTACTTTTCCTATTTCCAGTGACTGGTTTAGCTAAGGGCATGTGATATAAACCGATTCAATCAGGTTTGAAACCAAGGGAATTCCTTTGAAGGATGAACAAATTCACTCTGTCCTGCATGTAACTAACAAAAAATGTAGCCCTGGAAGGGTTGATCTTCATCTTGGATGCAGGGCAACAAGGTTTAAAGTGAAGCCAACATCTTTTAAGGTCAGTCACAGAGGGAAACTGGGCCCTTAGTGATATCAGTGAGCCACTAGATGAGGTCTTGAACAACCTGCCTCAATTACATAAGCCAGTAAATTATATAGGCAAGTTCAAGTCAGCTTCTTAGTTACTGCCAACTGAACACATTTAATTGTGGATGAACTTGTTGTTTCTAAACTGAAAGTAGCTCCAGTCTTCCTCAGGAGTCTATTCTTGTATTTAAAAGAAACAATCTCAGAAATATGACCCAAATGCCACTTGCAACTGTCAGTGAGCATGTTGTACTTACTGGACTTTTTGTGTACAGATTTCTATACAATGCTTGACTTCTTGCTGAAGTGAAGTGAAGTCACAATGAACTACAGATGAAATCTTTGATGTACATCTTCATTTATACCAGTCTCAGATTCCCCAATTAAATAATCTCAATCTATTGTCTCTTTTGCATCAGCCCTATTTGCAAGACTACCTATCTTTATAAATCAACTCTGATCTCTCCTTAATGTATCCACATTATTATTAACTGATCCCTAGAAATGGACGAAATACAAATCATGAAATCTATGAAATATTTTTAGAAAAAATAAATTGGTAAAATCTGTACATTTTCAAGACTATATATCTCTTGTCATGAAACTTGCTTTTCTAGTATTACATTATCTGAAATAAATATTCTCTGTATATATTTCATGGAACACTTCTCACTAATAGTTTTTTTAAGATAATAATGACTGGCTCTTAAATTGTAAGAAATAATAATGCCCTTGAACATTAGTTCTTACTTATTCATTTTTAAGTCTTTGTTCCACAATTTGCATAATGCTTTGCTTGACAGATATTCAAAAAGGATTTTTTTAATGAATCACCAAATGTTCTTAATGATCATCACTTTCATTGTTATAGAATACACAAAGCAAGATTTTTGGAAAATACCATACATGATTGGAAAATAATTTGTTATATTAATTCATGATGTGTCAATGAGTACCTTTCATTTTCCTGCAATGTAGGGATATTAACAGTGATAATAAACATTCATGATAGCCACTACCTCCTGGGGATTTAGGGTGAGTCAGGGACTATTCTAAGTGCTTGACCTAACTAATAATTAATTTAAAACTTACAATCATTCCATAAGGCACACATTATCATTGCACCCATTAAACAAAGAAGAAAACAATGTGTCTTAAGTTTCTTTCTTTCTTTTTTTTTTTTTAGTTGGAGTCTCACTCTGTCACCCAGGCTGGAGTGCAGTGACACACTCATGGCCACCCCCAGCGTCATCCTGCTGGGCTCTGGTGATCCTTCTGCGTCAGTCTTCCAAGTAGCCAGAACTACTGGTGTGTACTATCACGCCCAGCTAATTTTTGATGTATTGCAGAGATGAGGTCTTGCCAAGTTGCCCAGGCTGGGTTCAAACCCGCAGGCTCAGGCAATTCACTCGTGTTGGCCTCCCAAAGTGATAGGAATACAGGCTGAGCCACTGAGCCCGACCTTAAGTTTCTATACAGAACTATTTAAGACTCTTGACAAAGGGCTACACAACTACTGAGTGGCCATACTAAGATTCAAACTCTGGCAGTCACACAAAATGAGATATCTAACTAATAGAATCTGAAGGCATACACAACTGGCCACTACAGAAGACCGCAAAATAAAAGGGGTGAGGGACGTGAAATTCAGGCTTAAATAAGGGCCTGCAAAACTTATTCTCTACTGTACTATTCTGCCTCCTGTCCGTGGCCCCAACAATTTCTTAACTCCAACAACTCTTGCTTTTATGCTACCACTCTCCAAAAAACTATCCATTTCATCTGTGGTTTTACATGTTCCTGCCTTATAAAATATCTTTTAACCTTCTCATTTGTGACCTTTTTTCTCTTTATGGTTCTTCAAAAATGCATGGATTATTGAGTAATCTGACATATCTGAAAGCCCTGGTGGTCTGACATCCCCATCTTCCTGCTTTATGATTCTGGTTGCTTGACAGGGAGTTGTATGAAAGTAACACCATTAGTCACCTGAATGGCCAACTCAGACCAAACTATGACTTTGGTTAGCTCCAGCTTTCAGTCCTCTTGATTTATGGTATTTGATATTTACCATGTCGGTCTCAACTGTACAGAAAAGTACCTGAGGGTGATAATTTAAAATGGCCCCTTCTCTTTCCAGAGCTAAGCTGAAATAAGAAAATAAGTTGTTCAAACAGGATAAAGTGGTGATAGATAGGGAAACAATAGTTATCAATGGAGTATTATTTGACAGGAACTAGGTATTTTTCTCTTTACAGGGCAGGATATTCTGACATCTTGGGGTAACCTGGACATCAGCAATAGATATGGAGCAGAGTTTATTGTTCTACCCAGTTTTTCATAGGACTTCCTGGAGTTACTTCAATATTTTTAAATGAGGCTTGGAATGAAGGGAACTTGCAACCAGAGCATATCTGAAATTCAGGCTTAACTGGCAAATAGATACTAACTATAGCCAGAACTTTGAGTTCCCCTCCTATTTATTATCATGTCAATTTAGAAGGAAATAAAAACCTTTAAGTGTATGTTCTATTCTAAAATTTGATATAATTATGCTTTGCTGCAACTTACTACAAATAGGCTTTTCCTTAGTTGTCTTAAAAACTTGCTGGTTGACCATAATGGCCCACACCATTTAGGAGGCTGAGGTGGAAGGATTGCTTGAACCGAGGAGGTCGAGGCCGCAGTTAGCCATGATTGTGCCACTGTACTCAAACCTGGGTAACAGAGTTACTCTAAAAAATAATGTTATTGCCAATTATAATTGTATGGCTGTGCTGCAATGTTATTCAACTACTTGGCTTCAAATTCTGGAATGACTTAATATGAAAACAAATGACCTGAGAGCAAACTTTGGTTTATTTGACTGTTGATAAGGGCTCTATAGTTTTATGACTGTTGAAATTCCCTTGTCACTATGTTTCTCAAATAGCTGTGATCTTAACATCTAGAAGGTATATGATCACAAATGTATCCTTAAAACTAGACTCTATTAAGATTACCATTAACCATGACTATCAACTTTTTAAATGATTGATGTTTAGTTGACACTTCAGTGCCTTATCTCAGAACTCCTAAAAATATAAAATGACTAGATCCTTAATATTAGGTTGCAAATCTCAATGCTAGTGCCATGTGGAATTAAAAACCAGAGTTGGTTCAACTTATTATTGTGCTAACAATAGTGTGGACACTAAAATACCTTCATGCAGTCAAGTGGCAAACAAGGAAGAAAAAAAATTAACTGAGATAAACTTTTAGCTTAAAAACATTAGAGAAGAAATTGTATTTGCTCAAATGTTTCCCTTGCATTTATAATTGCCATTATTAACACATTTTTCTCTTTAAAGTCAAGAATTTTTTCTTCCTATATTATTTCACCTACAGCTCTTTGATTATATGCACTAAGATAATAACCACAGTTGCCAGAAGAGGCTTAGGGATTTTATAAACATCAATCAATGTCATGGCTAGATGTAGATAAATCAAAGGATACAGCGAACAATCCTGAAGTGCCTTCATTATGGTACTAGTCAGTTATTTCATTAAGGAAGATTTTAGATTAAAAGTAAACATATACTGCATCTTCGTCAGGGCAGAAAGGACTATATTAATTATCTTGGGCAAAAGCAAATGAGAAAAGTGTCTTTCCTCCAATGTCTCATATGAAAAGAGATTTTAGACATGGCCACAATTCTTACCTTCAGATAAAACCAGCACAGCCCTTGGGCTCTAGAAATTCTGATGAACTGAGAGACAACACAGAAAGAGTTAAGAGTCTCTTGTGGCTGTAGATAGGAAGCAGGTGGAACAATTTGCTCTATAATCTGCTATCTTGGGCCCCATCTCAATTCCTAAGTATTTAATACATGAGTTAGATGAAGGACAGGGGTACTGGGAGTTTTCTTCCATCAGAGAAGGGTTATTAGTGCAGGAGCCACAGGACGTGCAAGAGTAGCCACACAAACTAAAAGAAGCTGTAAAAGAGTCCATCTAAAGAGGGTAATCCATGATGACAAGATACCCCAAGGTTTGGATAGAAGCGCAAACGAGCCACAATCTTCCCTTAAGCCAGAGGTCCCCAACCCCTGGATCACTGACCAGTACTGGTATATGGCCTGTTAGGAACTGGGCTGCATAGCAGGATGTAAGCAGAGAACAAGTGAGTGAAGCTTCATCTGTATTTACAGCCACACCCCATCACTCACATTACTGCCTGAGCTCCACTTTCTGTCAGATCCATGGCGGCATTAGATTCTCATAGGAGCACTGAACCCTACTGTGACCTATACAAGCAAGACATCTAGTTAGCATGCTTTTTATGAGACTCTAATGCCTGGTGATCCGAGGTGGAGCTGAGGTGGTGATGCTAGTGCTGGGGAGGGGCTGCAAATACAAATTAACTTTAAAATGAGGTTTGACTGAACATCCCTCTTCCCGGGTCCATGGAAAAATTGTCTTCCACAAAACCAGTCCCTGATGTCCAAAAGGTTGGGGACTGCTGCTCTAAAACAAACCCTATTCCAGAGCAAAGCCATAACTCTCTTCAAGTACATGAAGGCTAAGAGAGGTGAGGAAGCCGTAGAAGAAAAGTTGGAAGCTAACAGAGGTTGGTTTATGAGGTTTAAAAAAGAAGCCATCTCCATGATATATGAGTAAAAGGTGAAGTAGCAAGTGCTGATGTAGAAGATGCAACAAGTTATTCAGAACATCTAGCTAAGGTCATTGATGAAGGTGGTTACACTGAACAACAGATATTCAATGTAGACAAAACAGTCTTATATTGAAAGAAGATGCCATCTAGGACTTTCATAGAGAGGAGATGTCCAGGCTGGACTTTAAAACTTTAAAGGACAGGCTGCCTCTCCTGTTAGGGAATAATGCAGCTGGTAATGCTAAGTTAAAGTCAATACCCATTTACCATTGTGAAAATCTAAGACCCTTAAGAATAATATTAAATCTACTCTGCCTGTGCTCTATAAATGGAAAAAAAAGCCCGGATGATAGCACATATGTTTATAGCATGGTTGACTAAGTATTTAAAACCCACTGTTGAGAGCCTACTACTCAACTCAAAATACTACTGCTCACTGACAATGCACCTGGTCACCCAAGACACCTGATGAAGATGTACAAAAAGATTAATGTTGTTTTCACACTGCTAACACATCTTTTCTGTAGCCCATGGATCAATGAGTAATTTTGACTTTCAAGTCTTATTGCTTAAGAAATGCATTTTGTAAGGCTATTGCTGCCATAGGTAGTGATTTCTCTGATGGATATGAACAAAGTAAATTGAAAATCTTCTGGGAGCCGGGTTCGGTGGCTCAGCCTGTAATTCTGCGCCTTTGAGAGACTGGGGTGAGTGGATTGCCCAAGCCCGCGGGTTTGAGACCTGCCTGGGCAGACGAGACCTCATCTCTACAATAAAATCAAAAAATTAGCTGGGCGTGGTAGCGCACGCCTGTAATTCCGGCTACTTGGAAGGCTGAGTCAGAAGGATCGCTGGAACCCAGCAGGTCGAGGCTGTGGTGACTGGGAGCAGCCACTGCACTTCAGTCTGGGCGACAGAGTGAGTTTCCAACTCAAAAAAAAAAAAAAAAAAAGAAAATCTTCTGGGAAAAGATTCACCATCATGATACATGGGAGGAGGTCAAAATATCAACATTAACAGAAATGTGGAAGAAGTTGATTCCAATCCTCATGTTGACTTTGAAGACCAAATTTCAAGCCCATTGAAGTGTATTTCTTCCACTTTTGAGACTTCAGTGGATGAACTAATTGTAGATGTGGTAGAAATAGCAAGAGAACTAGATGTAGAAGTGGAACCTAAAGATGCGACTGAATTGCTGCAATCTTATGATAAAAGTTGAACACATGAGGAGTTACATCTCATGAATAAGGAAAGGAAGTGATTTCTTGAGATGAAATCTACTCCTGGTGAAGATGCTGTGAACAGAGATGAAATGACAACAAATAATTTAGAATATTCCATAAACCTAGCTGATAAAGCAGTATCAGGATTTGGAAGGATTGACTCTAATTTTGAAAGCTCTACTGAGAGTAAAATGCCATCAAACAGCATTGCATGTTACAGAGAAATCTTTCATGAAAGAATCCATCGATCTGGCAAACTTCATTGTTGTCTTATTTTATTTATTTTTTATTTTTTATTTTTATTTTTTGAGTTGGAGTCTCACTCTGTCGCCCAGACTGGAGTGCAGTGGCCGCTCCCGGCCACCATAGCCTTGACCTGCTGGGCTCCGGCGATCCTTCCACCTCAGCCTTCCAGGTAGCTGGAACTACAGGCGCGCACTACCACGC
>NW_007260285.1:46708-69496 GCF_000164805.1 Carlito syrichta | reverse complement strand
GTCTCGCCAAGTTGCCCGGGCGGGTCTCGAACCCGCGGGCTCAGGCAATCCACTCACCTCCGCCTCCCAAAGGCGTGGGATTACAGGCTGAGCAACCGAGCCCAGCTCGTCTTATTTTAATAAGTTGCCATGGTCACCCCAACTTTCAGCAACCACCACCTTAATCACTCAACAACCATCATCAAGGCAATATTCTCCACCAGCAAAAAAAATTATGACTTGCTGAAAACTCAGATAATTACTAGCATATTATACCAATAAAATGTTTCAAATAAAATATGAACATTACTTTTTATACATATACTATATAATTCTCAATTAACTACAGTACAGTGAAAGTATAATTTTATATGCATTGAGAAACCAAAAAATTTGTGTAACTTGTTTTATTGCTATATCTGCTTTACTGGGATGATCTGGAACCAAACCTACAATATCTCAAGGTATACCTACATGTACTAGTTTACCCAGATTACTGTCTACTGTTAGTCCAGCGTGAACTTTCAGATTCCACAAAACATTATGTGAAATATTTTTAATATTACCAATGAGACCTCACCATTTTCTGTGGGCAGTAGCTGAAATTCTATCATAATAGATTTCAAAGCAAGTATTTGGATTCAGTCTCTGGTCAATGTTCCATTTGCAAACTCTTTTCTAACAATGAAAACCACTGTATTGGTGATTCAGCGAACTATTTCATTCAAATTGATGGTTTTGGGATAATGTCTCTGAATTCTTTATATTTTGGGATTCCAATAATTTCATCTACCGTAAAATGTATAATCTTTTTAAAGTGGAGAAGCCAAATCAGGGAAGTCTTGCCACTATAATTTATCTGTCCTGAAGGATGAACTCCAGTCATCCCTAAACTATTCTGACAGCTTTTAGGATAGTTTCAAAATATAGTCTAACTTATTTTCATTAAAGTAAATCTTAGCCGGATTCAGTGGCTCAGCCTGTAATCCCGCGCCTTTGGGAGGCTGAGGTGGGTGGATTGCCTGAGCTCGCGGGTTCGCAATCCGCCTGGGCAGCGAGACCTCATCTCTACAATAAATCAAAAAATCAGCCGGGCGTGGTAGCGCATGCCTGTAATTCTGGCTACTTGGAAGGCCAAGGTGGAAGGATCGCCAGAGCCCAGTAGGTCGAGGCTGCAGTGGACGGGAGCGGCCACTGCACTCCAGTCTGGGAGACAGAGTGAGACTCCAACTCAAAAAAAATAAATAAATAAAAAATAAGAAAGTAAATCTTTATCCCCTCCAGATTATAAGTATTTTTATATGTTGAATATCACCTTGATATTTACATTTAAACTTCTTTCTCAACAGATTATAAGAACACATCACTCAATACCTTGCATGAGAAGCAAGCAGATTTTAGATACAATTATGCCACCACTGTGTCTAACATCACTTTCATCTTATCAAGAAAATGGCTAATAATAGAATAAGCTCTTCACTGTGTTCATTGATCTTGCCTTGAGTCCGCAAATAGATTCTGACTATGTTCCAGCATGTACAATCTTGATATAGATCATATGCTATTATTATATCAACAAAGCCTGTCCCACAATATTCCTCTAAGCAGCAGGCTCAAGGGAAGTTTCTGGCAGACAAAATTTCTTATTATATGGCAGAGTGGATGAATTAACCCCATTGATGTTTAAAAATATCTAAATAATTTACAAACTATTTTAGATTAATGTCCCATAATAAGTAGAAAAAGCATGCTTGCATGTTAGTGATTTTATTTATTATCAAAAACCAAGACTTAGTATAAAAAAAGAAAACTCTTGGCTAATTATTGCCAGAAATAACAATTTAGTATCAATACTTGAAAATTAAATCATTTTTGACAGAATATATCAAAGTTTAAATCAATTAAATTCTACTTTCCAACTAATTCTATCATTTTAAAAAATATTTTGCTTGTTTCATCCTAAAATGTCCACCAGGTAGATGTCCTCAGTAGATATTTGTGAACATTAATGGACAACAAGGTGATTGGGTAGTAATGGTATATCTTAAAAAGAAAAATTAAGTCAAAATCTGCTCTTTCCTGCAATACATTTCAATTTATTTAAAACTTTCCTGAAGAACTTAGCAATAGAAAAGCTCTCCTACTCTAAAAATAAAAAAGGAAGACTGAGTTCGGTGATTCACATCTGTAATCCTAGCACTTAGTGAAGTTGAGGAAGGAAGATCCCTTGAGTTCAGGAGTTCAAGACCAGCCTGGACAACATAGTGAGACTTCATCACTACAAAAAAAAAAAAAAAAAAAAACATTAGCCAGGTGTGGTGGCTTATGCTTTCAATGTTAGCTACTTGGAAGGATAAGGTAGAAATATTGTCTGAGCCCAGAAGGTCAAGGTTATGGTGAACCATTATCTTGTCACTGCACTCCAATCAGGGTGAAAAAATAAGACCCCCAACTCATAAATAAACAAACAAATACATAAAATAAAATTAGAATGCTCCTCCCCACAGGTTCTGTGATTGCTCAGTTCTTTTTGGAAATGAGATGGCTCTCTACCATTTGACTATAATTGCTTATAATTTATTTTGCCTACTCTTGGCTGGGCATGGTAGCTCACACCTGTAATTCCAGCCTTTTAGAGGGCTGAGTAAGGAGGATTGCTTGAGTCTAGACATTTGAGCCCAGCCTGGGTAACATAGTGAGACTCCATTTCTACAAAATAAAAAAAAAAAAAATTAGCCAGGTGGGGTGGGCTGTGCCTGTAGTCCCAGCTACTTGGGAGGTTGAGGCAGTAGGATCACCTGAGTCCAGAAAGTTATGCTGCAGTGATCCATAATTGTGCCACTTGACTCCAGCTTGGGTAACAGAATGAGACCCTAACTCAAAAAAAAAAAAAGATTTTCTCAACCTATTCATGAGCTGTGACACCCAGGATCACCCAATCCTGAGCATCCTTCAATGCCTTGCCAGACTCAAGCACTTCCCGCGTCCCTTGGGTGTCTTGCAGTTTAGTATTCCTCCAATGCATGGGTTTTACTCTTTTTCCAAGACAGCTCCAGGTTTGGCCTGAAGAGAAAGGCCATAGACTTGCAAGTTTGTAATAGTGTCAGCCCTTTGTCATTTATATAATTTAATATTATGAATCACATTAAATCCATTTTGAAACTATTCATGATCTAATTGTGTTTTCTTATACCTAACAAAAATTATCTCGAGTGTCTTTCCTGAGCTTACCATGACACCACTCATGGGTCAATGCCGGTGATGTCAACCACCGTACCCTTGCTGGGGGCATCTATCAATGCCTAAGTGAGAGCAGCATCTCTGACTCTTTGTCATGGAAGTTGGTTGTTTTCTAAAACCAACCATGTTCCCTTTATGGTACCTGTTCCTTTTGCTCAGGCTAAAATTCCTAATTCAGATACAGATCATCTATCAGTCAGAGACTCATAATGACAAAATGAAATTATAGCCGAAATAAAATAGATTTTGTCTCCAGGCTAGTAGGAGGAGAGCAAAAAAAATGTATTATACCCAAATTGCAGGAATAATTAGAATTTATGTTATTTAGATGTTTTCCCATGTACTGTCATAATGTGAAAATACCCCAATTTTAGAAAGATTTTGAAATTTTAAAATTTATAGTGCATAATTAATGTTATTTTTATTATAATTTCTGCTGAATTATGTTCTTATAAATTGTCCATTGGATTCATATTTAAAAACAGCAGCTGTTCAGACTGCATTAATTCCTAATAAGCTTATTTACTAAGTAGGATTAAATTTTTTCTTATTTCTTTATAGTTTATCAGAAATGATCCACAGATTCTTGATATAACTCTTGGGAATGCATGTGCTCAGAATATAATATGAATTATATTCAGATTAATCATTTTTAAAGTAATTTAAAATAACCTGTTTTACTTGTTTTAAACTATGTGAAGATCTATTTTCAAGAACACTTGTCCATGAGCAAGATAGTAATTGGAAAAAAAAAAAGAACATTTGAAGTACACCATTTCTAAGATTGGCACTAAAATAGTAAAATAGTAAAATCCTTTTCTGCATAATTCCTTTACAGTACACCTTGGAATTTCTTTATTTGTGACTTTTTTTTTTTTTTTTTTTTTGAGTCAGGGTCTTACTTTGTTATCAAGGCTGTAGTACAGTGGTATGATCAGCTCACCAAAACCTTTACCTCTGAGCTCAGATGACTTTCCATCTCAGCCTCTCAAATAGCTGCGACTATAGGCATGTGCCTCCACACTCTGTTTATTTTTATTTTTTTGTACAGATAAAGTCTCACTATGCTGCCAATGCTGGTCTGGAACTCCTGGTCTCAAGCAATCCTTCTGCCTCAGTCTCCCAAAGTGCTGAGATTACAGGTATGAAACCAATGCACTCTGCTGTATTTCTTCTTATTTACTGCAGTTTTCTTGTTGGTTATTTATGCGCTTTGTATATAGAAGAATTTTAATATTCAGACAGTCATCTCTTTACTCACAAACATTCACTGAGCTCCAACTATGTGCCAGGTATTATGCTAAACACAAAGAATATGAGACAACTGGGAAGGAGCAAATATATTTGAAATATCTAAAAAAGTATTATAAAAGTATTGATTATATTAAAATTCTATTTATTTATTTAATATATCATATTATCACATTAATTATATATATGAAGCATTATAAAATACTTTAACAGTGCAACAAAATATGAAGAATGATCTAACAAATATTCATGAAGCCATTGGTGAGCTTGAACATAGTTTAACACTGTAATGTATTTGCTTCATTTTTTTTTAAATAAAATATTACAGGTAAAATTGAAGCTCTCTGTGGAACCCTCTTGGACCTTCCTCCCTTCTTTCTCCAGAAGAAACCACTCTCCAGAATTTGTATCTAGGTCATTCATAATTTTACACTTTTAATACATGTGGGTCCTAAAACAACACACAACATTGATTCTCATTCTTTCCTACTTTTGTAAATGATTTATGTATCTCTACTTACTTTTTTACCCATATCAATATCATACAATTGAGATTTATACATATCAAATTAATTCTAGAACATTTCTAATGTAAACATCAATGTTGTGAGCAGTCTTCTCTATATTTCCCTGTATCTGTGAGTAAGGATTTCTCTGGGATGTGGTCCTAGAAATGGAATTGCATGCTAAGGTGTAAGGTACGTCTGCTCTTTGTCCTCTCTAGAGTGGTAGTGCCAATCAAGGTACTCTTCTACCATCATTGTATGATATTTTGTTTCTTTGTATCCTTTTCAACTATTATATTTCAGACTTTATATTTCTTGCCAAAAGCAGTCACTTGCTTTTATTAGTAGAGAAATGAGCTCCTTTTCATGGGTTTATTATTACAGACTCTTGATTTTCATCTTGTGTTTATATTTTCTGTTCATATTCATGGACTCAATTTCTCTTCGGTTGTCAGTTTTGTTTTTCTTAATGGTGTTCTTTTCATAGTTTAAACACTAAAGGTCTAAAAGCAGCAGTCCCCATTGATATCAACTGGAGCATCACTGTAAAGTAATTTATAATATGACTTTAAAAATCCTTATGATTAGCCGGGCTCGGTGGCTCAACCTGTAATCCTGCGCCTTTGGGAGGCTGAGGTGAGCGGATTGCCTGAGCCCGCGAGTTCGAGACCCGCCTGGGCAGCGAGACCTCATCTCTGCAATAAATCAAAAAATCAGCCAGACGTGGTAGCTCACGCCTGTAATTCTGGCTACTCGGAAGGCTGAGGCGGAAGGATCGCCAGAGCCCAGCAGGTCGAGGTTGCGGTGGCCGGGAGCGGCCGCTGCACTCCAGTCTGGGCGACAGAGTGAGACTCCAACTCAAAAACAACAACAACAACAACAACAACAACAAAAATCCTTATGGTTGTCACGAGAATCAAATCAGCTAAAGTATTTATAAAATATTTATAAATCCTGGCACATGCTATGCACACCCAAACACTAACACTGGCCACTATCATCATCAACTTATTCTCATTTTTATTATTATAAAATAAAATTATATTACATTGTTATAACTGTATTATATATTATTATGTGTTAAATGTATAATGTATATTTATTTGTTCTAATTTGTTTATAATTTATCAGAAAAGATCCACAGATTATTGATATAACTTGGGAAAAAGCATGTGCTCAGATTACTCACCAATACATTTTCAAAAATTATTTATTTTACTGATTTTTAATCATTTAAAAATCAACTAAAATAACCTGTTATGCTTTATATATATTATATTATATATTTATCAGAGTTTTAATAATATAATTACCACATATGTGCGCATCTGTTTCCAGAATTTAATCACCGGGTTGTTTGTTTTGTTTTTGTTTATTTTGACTATTAGATAACTGGTATATATTTTCCACTCCTATTTTACACTTTCTGTATGATTTTATTTTACATGTGTGTCTTGTAAGTAGCATATTACAAGCTTTATTTTTTAAATTCATCATCTGTGATTTAATAGTTAAGTAAAATTCATGTATACTCATATGATTACTAATGCCTGTGGGCTTAATGACTTAACTACTTTTTGCCTTATTTTATAATTTGCTTGTTTGATTCTTATTTATCATCCTCATTTGTTGATTTTTCTCTACTTTCTTGTCTATTGTTGAACTGGTAAAGATTTACTCTATTTTCCCTTTCCTCTTGCAGTGTTTGGAAGCCATTCTTTCAGTTGTTACTTTTACATTTTCTTTTCCTTTCAAGGATGGACTTGAACTCCTAGAGTCAAGATACCTCCAGCCTAGGCCTTCCGAGTAGCCAGAACTACAAGCATGCACCACAGTGTCCAGCCTTCTTTTAGATTTTTGATATACACTCTTAACTATATTTTTTTTTTGTCAGTGTCTAAAGTTAATTATCCTTTTATTAGCCTCCTGAACACTACAAGGAACTCAGCATGTTTTAATTATTCATTGTGGAGCCCTTCAATCTTGACATTTTGCCTGTAGTTTTATTTATATTTTGATTAACATGAAAATTTAATTCTATGTTTTAGTCAAAAGTTAATTGAATTTACTAAGAGATGTTTTAAATTTCTGTGCCTACTATTGTTTTCAGTGTTGCACACTTTTCTCTGGCTTCATTTCTCCTTTTTCTTTCTTTTTTTTTTTTTCCTTTTTAGTGCCTCTTTAAATAGATTTCTTAAAGAAAGTTTTGGGGTTGATAGACATTCTCTTAACCTTCTTAATTCTGAGAACGTTTTTATGCTGCCCTCATGTTTGAATGACTGCTTCATTGGCTGTACCTTTCGAGATTAATAGGTGCTTTTGCTCAGCCATCTGAAGATATGTCTCTATTCTCCCCCAGGTGATATTGTATAGGAAGTTTTTTCTTAGCTTCTTTGTATGCCGTTTTAGGTAATCAGTATTTTCTCTGTTATCGCTTTTAATTTTTTTCTCTACATTAAAATTTATTATAAATTTATTATGTGTCTAGGTGTGAATGTACTCAGTCTGTACTTGCTATCTAAATATGACATCTTTCTTCAATTTGGAAAATTTTGCGGCTATTATTCCTTCAAATATTGCTTCTACATCATAATAACTCTTTTTTTTTCTTTAGTACTTAGATATGCCTGGGCGTAATCTAATCTCTACTGTTACTTATTTTCTCTTTGTTTGCTGAACAGCAATCTGGGTGAATCTATCAGTACTGTCCTCCTTTCTATATGTCTGAGTCAGAGTTTATGATTTCTACTGAAGTTTTTTCATTTTTAATCTCAGTGATAGTTTGTTTTTTTTATTTCTAAGACTTCTATTTCTTCTTCTTCACAGCCTAATTTTTGTCTTATTTCTGCCTGTTTTTAATCTTATAGCATTTTATTCCTTATAGATTATTTCTTTTAACTGTTTGACTCAATGTGCTCTGAACATTCTTATATTAAATTTGTTGTCATATTATTTTATAAGATTGATTTCCTTTGGAATTCTTGCATGTCCTACTTGATACAGCTGGTTACTTTCATTCAGATTAATTTTCTTCTTGTGTTTCAAAATATAGACTCTTTAGATCATTTTCAATGGGAGATTTGGGATTTGTATTTGTATTTCTCTCCCACTCCCACTCTATATTACTTTTGGTATAGTGGGCAGTTTCTCAATTGTCTCTAATTATCCCTGGGATGCCTAAGTTCACAATCAAAGCTGAAGATTATATTTTAAGGGTTCCTGTCTGTGATGCTATTGGGGATATTGCAGATTTAGTGTTCAGGGTGGCACTTGGCTCAACTTATGGACTCAAAGCTATATACATCTTGACCATCTAAACCCTTACTCTCAAGGAGCAGCTTTCTGGGAAGAGTGACTAGTATCCTTTTATAGTTTTATTTCACAAATAGATGCCAGAAGTCACCCCATACCTAAGCTGTAGACAATGAACCCAACTGATTACCACAAGTCCTCATGTTTTGTTAGAATTTTAATGTACGTTATCTCAAAGGAGCCCAAAACATTGATACTTCTGCCAGCTTCTGGACTATATACGAGAAGACCCCCAAAATTGAATTTATTTTTAAAATTTGTGTTTTTATTTTTGCGTATTTAAACTCTAGTCACCTTCAAAGTACTCTTCGATGCCATATGCTTTTGGAGACTCTTTTTCTATTGCTCAAAACACGTTTGAATTCAAATTTTGATGCTTTTTAGTGCTTTTGCAGTTTTTTGTTTAACCTCTTTCACACTGGCAAAATGTTTCCCTTTGAGGACTTCTTTCAACTGAGGAAACAAGCAAACAAAAAAGTCTCTCAGGGTGAGATTGGGTGAATAGGAAGGGTGGGGCATGGAGGTCATGCTGGTTTTGGTCAAAAACTGCTGAACAGTCACAGTGATGTGGTCAGGTTGTTCATGTACACCACCCATTATGAAATGGACAAACGAGTTGAAAGAATCTAAAAAAAAAAAAAAATCACTAAAGCTAAACACAACTTTCACAATGCTATCTGGTACACTGATGCTAATGGGCTCCTAGAATACTTACCTAGTGGGGGAAGCCTGTACTACAAGGCACTCATCCTTCAAAAGATAATTCTAGGTTTTTTTGAGTCCTCTCCCATATAGTTGCTCAATTATTCCAGTGTATTAGAAGACATAGCATTGGTTAGATGAAAAATAAGAAACGAGTCTATGTGGTATTATGTATTTAAAATATAATGGCTCATATCATATATAGTTTTTATGACAAAAAATGAAATATAACAAGGGTTGGCAAGGTTGTGGAGCAAAGAGAATCCTTGCATATGCTTGGGAGGAGTATTAGTATAGCCATTACAGAAAATAGTATGGAGGTTCCTCAAGAAAATAGAATTACCATTTGATTCAGCAATCCCACCACTAGGTATATGTCCAAAGACCTTGAAATCAGTATGTTGAAGAGGATAGCTGCAGTCCTATTAATTGTAGCATTATTCACAATAACCAAGATATGGAATCAACCTAAGTGTTCATTGACAGATGATTGGATAAGGAAAATGTGGTTGGTACACATAATGGAATACTATTCAATCACAAATAAGAAGAAAATTCTGCCATTTTAAACAACAAAGATGAACCTGGTAAAAAATGCTAGTCACAGAAAGACAAATACTGCATGATCACATTTAAATATGGAACTAAAAAAGTTGAACTCATAGAGATTAGAATGGTAGTTACCAGAGGCTGGTGCAATTTGAGGAGTGGGATGGTTGGGGAAACATTGTTAAGGAATACAAAATTTCAGTTTTTTAAGAGGAATAAGTTCAAGAGATGCTTTGTACAACATAGTGAAATGAATTATATAATAGCTACTTTAACCATGTGACAACATTCAATTTCGGTCCAGGCTACATATTTATGTTTATTTTTCTCTTATTTCTAAAATCATACACACATTTCTTTCTTTTACACTATTCCTATTCATAATTACCAATTTAAATGTATTCAATTTCCTTTACAGGTTTACACCTATCACATTTTTGAGGCAACAAATCTGCTACTTGTTAATAATTAACTTTTAATTACTTTTTAACATTTTTTTCATAAATCTTCTATGCTTCATCTCTATTAACCATGCCCAATTTTTCCCACTGTTATGTCATATCATACTTGGAAGCAATTATCTTGATTGATTTAAGTATATAAATTGTTGCTGGATTCAAAGGTTATTAGAATAATACTTGATGTGTTTCACCCTTTGTTCAGAACATTAAGCATACATTACCTTACTGAATTCTCAAAACAACACTATGACAGAAGCAAAGCCTGAGCAAGGCTCTTCCCTCAGTTTATAAATCAAGTGCAGTGCCCTCAATTCCTTATCTGTCTACCATCCACAGTAATGATCGAAAAAATAACATCCAGATAATTTGGTTAAAAAATGTTTTCTTTTTGGGTTGGATGCAGTGGCTCATGCCTGCAATCCCAGCACTTTGGGAGGTGAGGCAGGAGAATTACTAGAACCCCGGGGTTCAAAATCAGCCTGGGAGACATAATGAGACCTTGTCTCTACAAAAACCAGTTAGATGGGTGTAGTGGCACATCCCTGCAGTCCCAGCTACTTAGGAGACTGAGATGAGAGAATAGTTTGAGCCCAGGAGATCAAGGCTGCAGAGAATAGTTTGAGCCCAGGAGATCAAGGCTGCAGAGAGCCATGATGATGCTACTGCACTCCAGTCTGTGCTTATATATACATACATATATACATATATATTTTTTTTAGTGACACTTAAACAAATATGGGAGACTAAATCAACTAGTGCTGCCTATGTTAGATAATTGTATAAGAACAGCAAGCAGCAGGCTTTAAAAATTTACCATGTAATAAAAATATTTTCAGTGCATATTTTATCATTTTAATTAGTCTATACTGTTTTATGAAATATACATTTCATTAATTAGTTTTCTATATATTTTGAGGTGACATAAAATAAGTCAAATGGCTTAGCTCTACATGAATAATTTCAACCATATTTTCACAACTGCCTTTTCCTTTGTGGACTTATACACTCATACTTGATCCTGAAGGTCATATATTTATTCCTCATTCTTTATGAATTTTTTATTTGCATTACTACAAAAGTTAAATGAAAAAAGCTTCAGGTAATAAATTGTATTAAATACGGTATGCCTGAAGACATAATATTTAGCACAGCCTCTGTTACTACTATCAAAATACATATTGGAATAATAATGCTACTTTAAGATGCAAATACCGAAAATTTTTAATAGGTTTACTACAAAATGCAAGATAATTATACTGACCTCATAAGGTTTCTGTGGGGGGCAGCTTATAAACTATTGAAACTTAATTCAAATTTAAAGTTCTTCAAGTCTATATTAGGTCAGGAATATTGTCAAAAACTATCAAAAATGAATACGGTTCCATGACAAAATTAAATCTAGCAGTGAGAAAAAGAGATAGTCTAAATACACATTATTTGGCTCTTCAAATAATAACCCTGTTCACTTGATAATAAATGCTTAGGCCACATTCTCTCTAAAAGGTTCTAGCATAAATAGATTTAATGTCAGAGTCTGAGTCAACAAAAAACAACTGCAGCAATTATCATTATATCTCCCTTATCATGACTGTTGAAACAATTTGAAGAATTCAGTATTAAAAATATCAGAAAATTCTAATTGAAAATGTTCACTGGCCTTCAAAAAAATGTAATTAAGATGTCTCATTCAAATCTCAAGAGCCTTGTCAAACATCCTATTCTGTCTATTAAACTGTAGGAGAAAGAAAGAAAGATTGTTAATCAAACTGGTGTCATGAATATGTATGTCTAAACGACAAAGTACATGCAAGGAAATTCCAAATGGATGCAGGGTAAGATTTAGATGACAAATGCAGAGGAAATCCTTAAGCAATATAGAAAATTTTAGACTATTAAAAATTCAATAAATGACCTTTAAAAAGAAACTACCCACATGGCATTTAGCAGACATAAATCAAACATTACATTTTAGTGATATTAGTACTCATAAGGCAAAATTATAGGCATTAGAAAATTGATCAAACAGGTAGAAAACTCATACAATCTGTTAAAAATCATATTGCCTTAAATTTCCAACATTTTCATTTTCTTTAACGTTTTTATTTCAGATAACCATTATTCTGAAGTTAAAATATTTTTGTGTCAATTTTTAAAGTATTTAGATCTCATGGTATCTATCCCTCCTTCCTTGTTGCCATCTTTCACAGCCTGGAACAGCCACTCCATCCCTTTGTCAGTCATACCCAGGTGTACTATACAAGAAACAGAAGCAGCTGGTCCTGAGCCAGCCCTCGCATTTTGCCTGGTTTGCTCTTTTACTGAAATCAACCACCTATGACACATTGTTACACTTTATCTATTTTTATTTTTTATTTCTTGGTTTGTTGTTGTTGTTTTGTTTTCTATGCTACCCATTTGAATAAGGTTTTGGTTTGAATGAAGTTTTAATTTCAATAAGCTTTTGGTTTGAGAAGGCTATTTTATTTGGAAAATAAAACCTAGATATTCGTGATCTGTTTTATTTCAAAAACCTAGACTAACATCACAGCTACTCTTAACACTTTCATTGTGATTCCCCATATTAAATTCAAAGTGAGTATTCTCCATTCCGACCACTTCCAAAAAAAAGATTTTGCATGTATTACTCAAAATGGTAGTCATCAGCTATATGTCAAAGTAAAAGTACTTTTGGTCCTTCTTGGAGTTAAAGAGCACGTCAAACAGATATACACACACATAGTGGTCAGTTCATGCATGTGTGAGTGCTGGGAAGGGATGGGGGTTATTAAACTCTGCAGATGAGAATGCTCAGGGCAAAGGTCATCACCACCATCAAACAACCCAGGACTTCTGCATGAATGAATCATGGCATGCAGTTGATAGGTGATAATTAAGTAATCTTTGATGCTTAGTTTTCAAATTGGGGCATGTGTACTGAGACAAAATTATCTTTCTGCTGAGGTCAAAATGCATCTCTCAGCCAGGTGTGGTGGCTCATGCCTGTCATCCCAGCACTTTGGAAGGCAGAGGTGAGAGGACTGCTTGAATCTAGGCATTCAAGACAAGCCTAGGCAATATGGCAAGACCTTGTCTCTACAAAAAATCAAAAACGTAGCTGGGCGTGATGGCACCTATAGTGCCAGCCACTCAGGAGGCTGAGGCAGGAGGATCACTTGAGCCCAGGTGAGCCATGATCATACCACTGCACTCCAGCCTGGTCAACAAAGACCCTGACTCAAAACACAAACAAAAACAAAATGCATTTCCTCGCTCTGAAAATGAGTAACAGTGGAAGTTAGGAGTGCTGCGGCAAGTGCTCTAGCAACACAAACCATGTGGCAACAGCTGCCATGAGAGCAGAAGCATAATAGCAATAGATAGCAGAAGGAGCAGGGAAACCCAGAGGAGCCTCAAAAAGGAGGCTCAGGGTCTGGAGTAAAAAGGTGCAGCAGAGACCATAGTCTTCAAGGGGAAGCATGTTGTTTGCCATTAGGCAAACTGCTATCTCTCTGCTAGTAAGTAACAGAAGTTTTAGCCATCAGAATCCATTGCCGAGACAGTGAAAAGAAGTGAGGGAATTGGAAAAATACCACGACAGGAGAAGGTGGCCATTCTTGTGCATGAGTGACCACCAGATTCTTATTCAAAATAAAGTCCCAGATTCCATCTCTAGAGAGTCAGCTTCATTAGGTCTTAGGAAAGTGGGTGTAAAGCATACAGGGACTTGTAGGCCAAAGTAAACTGGATTTTACTCTGAAAGCAAAAGGAAAGGTATTTTAAGAACCTGACGCAAGGAAGCAACATGATCTAATTTATATTTTTAAAGTGTCACACCAGACCTGATGGCTTTCCAGCAGAATTCTATAAAACATACAAGGAAGAGCTGATACCAATCCTATTGAAGATACTCCAGGCAATCAAGAAAGATGGAACTCTCTCCAAATCATTTTATGAAGCTAACATCACATTGATACCCAATCCAGGTAAAGAGCCAACAAAGAAAGAGAACTGCAGGCCAATATCCTTGATGATCATAGATGTTAAAATTCTCAAAAAGATTCTAGCAAACCGGATCCAACAACACATCTCAGAAATCATCTACCTGTAATCCAAGTACTTTGGGAGCCCAAGTTAAGTCAGTTTCCTGAGTCTATGGGTTTGAGACCAGCCCGGGCAACTTGGTGAAACCTCGTCTCTACAATAAATAAATATTAGGCAGGTGCACCTGTAGTTCCAGCTACTTAGAAGACTGAGGTAGAAGGATTGCCAGAGCCCAGTAGGTTGACACTGGGATGGCTGTGAGCGAGCCACTGCATTCCAGCCTGTGAGATGGAGTGAGATTCCAACTAAAAAAAAAAAAAACAAATTCACCATGACAAAGCAGGCTTCACCTTCAGGATGTAGGACTGGTTCAACATCTGTAAGACCATAAATGTAATTAAATATGTCAACAGATGTAAAAACAAAAACCACATGATTATATCATTCGATGCAGAAAAAGTTTTCAATAAAATCCAGCACCACTTCTTTAAAAAAAGCCCAGAGCATCCAGGCATAGATGGAACATACCTCAAAATAGTTAGAGCCATCTATGAGAAACCCATAGCCAACATACTGCTAAACAGACAGAAATTGGAAACATTTCCCCTGAAAACCAGAACAAGACAAGGATACCCACTCTCACCCCTTATCTTCAACATAGTGTTGGAAGTCCTAGCTAGAGCAATCAGATAAAAGAAGGAAACCAGGGGTACCCAAATAGGAAAATAGGAAGTCAAATTATCCCTATCTGTAGACAACATGATTCTCAAAAACTCAAGGGAATCCATCAAAAACCTTCCTGCACTGATAAAGGACTTAGGCAAAGTCTCAGTGTATAAAATAAAAGTGCAAAAGACAGTCCTATACACCAACAATAAACAAATGGAAACCCAAATAATAAGCACAATCCCATTCATAATAGCCACAAAATAGCATCTTCTTAACCAGAGAAATAAAGGACCTTTACAATGAAAACTACAAAATACTGTTCAAAGAAATCAAAGATGACACAGACAAATGGAAAAATATCCCATGTTCATGAACTGGAAGAATCAACATTGTTAAGATGCCCATTCTACCCAAGACAATCTGCAGATTTAATGCAATACCCATTAAGTTACCAGCAGCATTCTTCTCAGACCTAGAAACAACAATACAGGAATTTATATGGAAACATAAACGATCATGAATAACCAAATAATTCTCAGGGAAAAAAAGAAAGAAAAAAAAAAAAAAAACAGGAGGTATCACACTCTCAAACTTTAAACTGTATTATAAATTTGCAATAATCAAAACAGTCCGGTATTGGTAAAAGAACAGGCATATAGAGTAATGGAGCAGGATATAGGTTCTAGAAGCAAAACCTCAATGTCTCAACCAACTCATCTTTGACAAAGCCTCCACCATCAACCACTGGAGAGAGGAGAACATATTCAGAAAATGATGCTGGGAAAACTGACCACATGCAGAAGATTAAAACAAGAACCCTACCTATCACCATACACAAGAATCAACCTAAATGGATAAAAAACCTCAACATAAAACCTCAAACTATAAGAACCTTAGAAAATGCAGGAGACATTCTATGGAAATTGGAACTGGCAAACAAATCCTGATCAAACCCCAAGTGTCCATACCATAAGAGATAATATAGACAAGTGGGACCTCATCAAACTGACAAACTTCTGCAAAGCCAAGGAAACCATCAAGAGAGTGAAGAGACAGCCCACAGACTGGGAAAATATATTTGCCAACTGTATATCTGACAAAGATCTAACATCTAGGATCTACAAAGAACTCAAATGTGATGATAAGAAAAAAAAACAAACAGGTCCATTACAAAGCGGGCAAAAGACATGAACAGACACTTCTCAAAAGAAGACATATGAGCATCCAACAGATACATGAAAAAATACTCAACCTCACTAGTCATCAAAGAAATGCAAATTAAAACCACATTGAGATACCACCTAACTCCAGTCAGGATGGCCATAACCAATAACTCAAAAACAACAGATGCTGAAAAGGATGTGGGATAAAGGGAACACTTCTACACTGTTGGTGCGAGTGTAAATTAGTACAACCCCTATGGAAAACCATTTGGCAATTCCTAAAAGACCTAAAAATTGGCCTTCCATACAGCCCCACAATCCCCACCCCCCGCCCACTGGAGGAACTCAAATCACTCTGTGAAATACACCTGGAGGAACTCAGATCACTCTGTGAAAAAGATACCAGTGCACATGTTTGTTGCAACATTATTCACAATAGCAAAAACATGGAACCAACTGTGCTGCCCATCAAAAGAGGACTGGATAAAAAAAAATGTGGCATATAAACACGATGGTATATTATGTAGCCACAAGTAAGGACAAAATTATGAACTTCACAACAACTTGGATGGACTTAGAGTCTATAATACTGAGTGATCTATCGCATGTTCTCACTCATAAGCGGTCCTTAAATAATTATTATTATACTATAAGAAAGAGATTGTCAGTAGTGGGAAACTGCCAGGGGTAGGTGGGGGCACACCTCACAACAAGAGTATCTGCATAATGAACATTTGAATTATACCCCACATCTTTTAAATAAAAATTTTTTTTTAATTTACCTACCTTTCAATCTAGTGACTAACCTTAATGATCATTTTTTTCTACTGGAGTTATGAGTGAAGCAGTCAAGCTCCCATGTTACAACTTTACTGGTCATTTTGATCATTTTGCCCCTGAAAATAATGGAGACATCTTTCAAATTCTGAGAACTAAGTTCATCTTCAGCTACTTATAGAGTAGAATTTCACTGACTCTCATAGTACTATAGAAAACATTCATCACAGAGAAAATATTATTTATTCACCCAAAATTTATTGATCACTAAATAATACAAATACACACTACATAACACTGTTTCAGTCAATGATGGTGGTCTTTTGGATTATAATGGAACTGAAAATTTCCATCTCCTGGTGGCATTGTAGCTATCCTTGTGCAATGCTTTACGTTGTCTATGTTTAGATATACAAATATTTACCATTGTGCTACAACTGCCTACAGTATTCAGTATAGTAACATGCTTACAGGTTTTATCCGAGGATCAATAAGCTATACCATATAGCCTAGGTCAGTAATAGTAGACTTTCCCATTTGTGTAAGTACACTCTATGATGTTTGCACAGTGACAAAATTGCCTAATGACACATATCTCAGAAAGTTTCCCTGTTGCTAAGCAACACATGACTGTATTTGGGAAAAACATGTTATCTTTAGAAGTGCACACTTATAAATAATGCATGTCATTTTAGAATACAGAAAATTTGTGGAAGACTTCTATGATCTCTTTCTTTACTGCAAGATTTCTCAGTGTTTTCTGTAATATGTTAATGGTCACATATAAATAAGATTCATTATTGAATACGTTTTGGAAAATAATGTAAGGTAACCATCCATACATTTGCTCTTTTCCCCTATATCTGGCTTCTTTCTGCTGCTCCCCTAGGAAGCAGCCTCTGATCTCTGCAGGATATGCATATTCCAAGTAACCTCAAGGGATGCTGATAATTGAACAGAGTTGAAAACAATGTGGGTGGCACCCTTACTCACTGTGATTGTCACCACTTTGTAGCTAAGTTGAATAATTAAGTTGCTTGACTATAAAATTGCTTGCTGTACTGTCCCAAGTCATGAATTCTTTCTTCACCACCAGCCACCATCGGTGCCTCCCATAAGTTCTAATAAACCAATGTCTCTCCCTGCTGGACCTCCAGGAAATTTCTTTGGAATTGTTAAAGAATCTTACATGTAAGACCTCTCAGATTTGAGGCTACTGTGTTATACATACTATACTAAGGCAATTTTTATTGTTTTGGTGTTTAATATGCCTGGAAATCTTGATAGGTATGCAACATTTTCCAAATTTACTTAGAAATCATTGCTTTTGAGGTGCACATCATTCTTTGATTTAGAAAGGACAGGCACTTTTGAGAGGTGACAAAGATGAAGGGGAGATGGGCAACATCACTTTCTGCTTAGTAAGGACCAGTCTCTGTCAGTCTCTTTGAGTTCTATCTATTTAAGGGTAGTCCTGCTTTCATGAGCTAAAAACAGTACATCATACTTCTCTTTGGTCCTCGCTTTTATTTTCTTTAGGTTATCATTCCCACATGAACGGTGGAATGCGATACTCAGGACTGTTGTCCTGCCCAGGAAGTACCCTGGACAGAGGCCTAGCATGAGAAGCTCCTGGTATTAGAGCTCTTTGTTTCAGTGTTCATACTCATTTGCTTATTGTTGTTTTTTTTTTGTCCACCAAATTGGCTTTTTCCATCAGAGAACAATCAGTGAATTTGAGTTCAAAATGGTAATTTACTTACCTGAACTTAAACCTACCTTTAAGCGAGACCAAGGAGTATTTCATTTGATCCTGTCTAGCTAATGTAGGCCTTGCAAAGGTGTTTTGTTTCTCAGTCTAATAGTAATGTTCATTTACTAGACTTCCAAAGGCATGCATACATTTTCTTCTCATGTCTCCTAGGGCAATAGAAAACAAATTAAAATTTCAATATCTTGTATTTTGCAAAGAGAGTTTTTTTTTTTTTTTTTTTTTTTTTTTGAGTTGGAGTCTCACTCAGTTGCCCAGACTGGAGTGCAGTGGCCGCTCCTGGCCACCGCAGCCTCGACCCGCTGGGCTCCGGCGATCCTTCCGCCTCAGCCTTCCGAGTAGCTGGAATTACAGGCATGCGCTACCACACCCGGCTGATTTTTTGATTTATTGTAGAGATGAAGTCTCGCTGCCACGGGCTCAGGCAGTCCATGCACCTCAGCCTCCCAAAGGCGCGGGATTACAGGCTGAGTCACCAAGCCCAGCAAAGAGAGTAGATATTAAGTGTTCTCATCGCAAAAAAGTATATGAGGTGATGCGCATATTAATTAGTTTGACTAATTCATTTCTTGATCTGTGGCTCAGAACAAGAAAGGGAGGTCGAGTTTAATCGATAAGAAACACTGTCTAGAAGGTCCACCCCTTTAGCAGAGCTGTTGACAAAGGATGCATGAAAAGGGATGAGCTGTTTCCTCCAGCTCTTTTTTTACAATATCTCTGACTCCCTACTGGTAAATCGTGTTTTCTAAATTCTTTCCCTGCCAACTAGATTCCTGACATTATTGCTATTCCTGTCTATGGCCACTATGGCCCCTTCAGATTCGTCTCTATATTGCAACAGTTGAGCTTTACCCTCCAGCACTCGCTGGTCTGTTCTCTACATTTCTTAATTCAGGTTCTTAGGAGGGATTCCCACTGGCTCAGTTCAAACATTTGCACAGAGCCCTAAATTGCTAATTCGTTTCTTGATATCTTGCTCAGAACAAGAGAGGGAGGTAGAGTTTAGTAGATAAGAAACATTATCTAGAAGGTCCACCGCTTTAGCAGAGCTGTTGGCAAAGCAGTCAATCTGAGGATGGGTTGTGGAGTGGAAGGTGCTATTGCCAAAGCCAGTCTGCCTAGCTAGCTGTTGCTAGCTGTGTGTTCTTGGGCAAGTTTCTGAATCTCTCACTACCTTGATTTCTTCATTTATATACTGGAGATACTAATAAAATAAAGCTAATAGAATTGTTGCAAGCATTAAATGACTGCATATGTATACAACACCAGGTGTTGTTTATTATTATCTAACTCCATCAAGGTCAAGATCAAGTGAAACCTCCAATTCAAATTTATCTTTAGATACTCCTAGCCACCATTCCCTGAGAAAGTAAAGCATAACTATTATTTCTTTTCCTCTGGGATTGTCCTCCCTATGGTACTGCAAGATTCCAGGCTTTTTTCATCCATGTTCTTATTTGCTCCATCCACCTGGGGATAACACATATCAAATACGTGCTTAGTCTAATGCTATTTAAGGGGTATTCTCAGATTTGAATTATGCATTTTTAGCAACCATGGTATTTTTTTCATTGGTCTCATATGTTTAAAGTTAAAGAGTATGGTTAGATTGTGCAGTTCTTTTTTTTTCTTATAAGCTGCTGGTCTGAAAGTGGAAATTCAGTATTTTATCCAGTCATTGCACTCTCTCTATAAAGACTGTAAATCCACTTCTTATTTATTAGAAAAAGATAGAGTTAATGTCCACAACTAATAAAGGCAAATTCTGATAGTCCAGCTCATCAGGTTCCTATTTTGAATAATTGTTATTTTATTAAAGACTTGCGGCTGTTTAAACTAGACAAATAATTGGAACAAAATGATTAATTTACTGGTTAAAAGGATTGATTACTTGAGCTTGAACAGAGTCAAAGAGATTAACCCAGCTGACAATTTATAAATGCTCATTAAACTTTATATGTAATATTATTGAAGTCTCTTTTTTTCTTAGGAAACATTTGCTTCTAGCAAATGCTTAGTTTCCAATGTCATTAATCTTTACAAAGATGAATATAGATGGTTAGAAGATATTATAAATTGTTTTAAATGTAAGCTGTATTAAATGATAGACACATACTCTAATGCAGAGCTAACCCTTTTTATGCCTCATAGTTTCAACATGTGGATTCTAACCACTTCCTTTTTTTTGGAGCACACTAAATATTTTGGTACACCATTTTTTTTTTTTTTTTTTTGAGTTGGAGTCTCACTCTGTCACCCAGACTGGAGTTCCGTGGCTGCTCCCGGCCACCGCAGCCTCGACCTGCTGGGCTCCGGCGATCCTTCAGTCTTAGCCTTCCAAGTAGCCGGAATAACAGGCATGCACTACCACGCCCGGCTGATTTTTTTGATTTATTGTAGAGATGAAGTCTCGCTGCCCAGGCAGGTCTCGAACCCGCAGGCTCAGGTAATCCACTCACCTCAACCTCCCAAAGGCACGAGATTACAGGTTGAGCCACCGAGCCCAGCTACACCATATATTTTGAAAGGAAAAATACTGCCCTTTCCTTTGGATAACTATATAAAAATTCTGATAATTAAGTTGAAGACTTATCATAGAGAAAGAGCTACATACCTCATTGCTGAATATCACTACGGTCACCTTTGAAGTATTCCCCTTGGGAAGTTATGCACTATTGCCAGTGCCTAGTCCATCTGCCAAAACAATTTGAAACTCTTTTTCTGGGATGGCCATCATAACTGATGTCCTGAATGTCATCAAATGTCTTCCTTTTAATATTTCCTTTAGTTTTGAGCAAAGAAAAAGATCGTTGGGGGCCAGAAGAGTAGGGAGGGTGTTCCAATACAGTTATTTGTACAGTGTTGCAAATGTAAGCGCACAGCGACAAGTTCGTGAACTTAATTGTCAGACCTCAACAAATAATGATAACAGCTCTGATGACCATTCCAGGAAGAGTTCCAAAATTGCTTTGATAGGTAGACTAGGTGCTGGCATTAGTGCATAGCTTCCCAAGGGAAGTTCTTGGAAGGTGACTTTAGTGATATTCATCAATGAGGTATATAGCACTTTTTTTTAGGATGATTCACAAACCTAATTGTCGGACCTCGTATGGTGAAGATGTTTCATTGTCTGGAGATTCAGTATGCTTTTATCTCTAACAGATATAGAATTCTGACCCCAGGTCAAATCCTCCTTGGTTAATTAAAAATGAATTCTTACATGACAGAAATGAAAATGAATAGGAATCTTGAAAGGCAGAATAGTAGCAGCCAAGATAAGAGAAAACTCTCATCCAGCATAGAATATCAGTTCTTTTAAAAGTGAAAATGCTGTATCAATTGCTCCAATCAGTATTTCTTGATGTAAAAAAAAAAAAAAATCTGCCTCTAATTAACCTAAACAGAGAAATGAGGATGTCATAGGAAACTGAGGCAGGGTGCAGTGGCTCACACTTGTAATCTCAGCACTTTGGTAGGTCAAGGGGGGAGGATCACTTGAGCCCAGGAGTTTGAGGTCAGTCAGGGCAACATAGTGAGACCACATCTCAATTTTTTTTTTTTTTTTTTTTTTTGAGTTGGAGTTTCACTCCGTCGCCCAGACTGGAGTGCCGTGGCCGCTCCCGGCCACCGCAGCCTCGACCTGCTGGGCTCCGGCGATCCTTCCGCCTCAGCCTTCCGAGTAGCCGGAATTACAGGCGCGCGCTACCACGCCCGGCTGATTTTTGCTTTATTGTCGAGATGAAGTCTCGCTGCCCAGGCGGGTCTCGAACCCTTGGGCTCAGGCAGTCCACTCACCTCAGCCTCCCAAAGGCGCGGGATTACAGGCTGAGCCACTGAGCCTGGCTAATATTTTTTTAAAAAGGAAAATAAAGAAAAAAAATGCTGAGAAGCAGCAGCAAGACTGGAAAACAAAACTGTGACTGGAGCCAAACACATATTGCACAGCACCCAGTCTCCATCCAGAGGGAGGAGGCTCATGACCGTCGCCTCTTGACATGGAGAACATTTGAACTTTGCCAACAGCTGGAGACTGTACCCCTCTACCAGATGCTCCACTGGGCTTCTGCCACAGAATCAAGTCCCCTTGTCCCTACTCCAAATGACCCTCAATTGAAACACACTCACCATCTATTTCTCCATTGCAAGGTTGTATTTCACCTTGAAATTAGCTACAGTTTTCATACAACAAATGAGTTACAAATTATTCCTATAGACAACTGTGAATGTTTAGTTACAGGTTCTATACATCTGTATGTTTGCTCTTTTTAGTTTTTTTTTGGTTCTTTTTTTTTCTTTTTTAAGAATTCCTCAGCCGGGCTCGGTGGCTCAGGCTGTAATCCCGCGCCTTTGGGAGGCTGAGGTGAGTG
>NW_007260285.1:28494-46486 GCF_000164805.1 Carlito syrichta | reverse complement strand
GATCCTTTTTTTGAAACTCAAACTCAAACTCAAAAAAAAAAAAAAAGAATTCCTCAACTCTTGTAATATATAGCTAGCTAGCAAAGTTGAAGATGTTTGGTACTGAGGAAAAAGCAAGGTTATTTTGTTGAAGTTTATGTTTCAGGAGTAAACACAGTCAAGATAGTTCAGTAAAAAAAGAAAGTCAATGTTTATGTGAGTAAAAACTAATAACTCTTAATAATGGTCAATGGACCTGGAGAAAATATAACTTTTTAAATAAATGAGGCCAGATATTGTATCTGATGCCTATAATCTCAGCATTTTGGGAGACCGAGGCAAGAGAATCACTTGAACCTAGGAGCTCAAGACCAACCTAGGCAACAATAGTGAGATCTCATCTCTACAAAAAATAAAAAATTAGCCTTGCATGGTAGAACACACCTGTAGTTTCAGCTGCTTAGGAGGTTGAGGTAGAAGGATTCCCTGAACCCAGGAAGTTGAGGCTGTGGTGAGCTGTGATTGTGCATGACAGAGTGAGACCCTGACCCAAAAATAAATACATAAATAAACAAATATGTGAGTGGTCTCTAAATGTGTATGTGTATATATTTATATATGTATACACATGTGTTATATGCAAATACATGAATAGATCAGGTATAAAGAACAATTGCAATTGACATACAGAAAAGCTTAAAAGGAAAACAAATTTCATTTTAGAGCAGTGATTTTGGAGTATTAAGTTACTTATATCAATAAAACATGTATTTTGTGTTTTCTTTTTAGTAATGATGAACAGTTTAGGTTAATATCTCTGTATGTGATCAAAGAGAGACACATTAGCCAACAGTTATCCCTGAAAGTTCACTCTATAGCAGCGAAGCCAACAGGCTGGTGGACATGTGGCCTAGAGATCATGTTCTCTTGACGCAGTGTCCAGCCCCACTGAACTCAGCTGTCATAAACAGACATTGGTGTGTTGCAAAATGTTTTCAGAATGTAGTTTCAACATGAACATTGGCTGGTATTTTCATTTACATTCACAAATAAGATGTAAACTAATAAACAAAGATGTATACCCGAGCTTCAGTATTTCTCAGGGATGTAAATGGTCACTTTGCTAAATTGGGTAATTGTTTTTGAATACTGGAAGTCTATCCCCCTTTTTTTCTATTCGCATTGTAAAATCTACAGAACCCACATACTTTGAAGTTTAGACTTCATTATTAACAGTTTAACTAATTGTATATAACTTAAGAGCTTATGTAAATTTGTAATTTTTTAAAATATGTCTAGTTGATACATATATACATCTAGTTTACACATATGTTAAGAAGTGGCTCCATTTTTACCTCATCTTTCACCACATAATTTTTTTAGATAAATATGTATGATGATACTATGGAGATAGTATTTTATACATTTGTATGCAAATATAAAGTATTCTTTTTCAGCAAATAGGTTATTTACCACTTCATTAACACTTATTTTATTAAGTAGCTAAAAAATTTCAATATGTGACCAAAACCTATGGTTTTGGATCTCTTTCTGGTCAGAGTTCCTTTGAGAATCTAATGAACATATGAATATATTATATATAATGATTTTAATTAAATATCTGTGGAGTTCAATAATCCCAGAATTTTTTTTAAATACACACACACACACACACACACACACACACACACACACACACAGCCATACAGTCAATTTCTATGCAATGCAAGCATTCATGTGTTTTGCTTAAAGACAAAGACATACTAAGTTCATTTTCCATATTCCAAATAGATTTACACTTCAAATAAATGAAAATACAATATAAATTAACACAATTTAAGACTTCCTATCTTTTTCCAGTAAATTGAACCAAAGTATCTAATCAGTACAATGTGTTTTAATGAAGGAAGCCTGATTCAATTATTTGCTTTCTTTTTTGTGTGGTTTCATGCAAGTTGTGACTCATTAAAAGTTGTGATATGCCCTGCTAATAAAATATAGCAAGACTGCAAATTAGAAATAGGTAATTAAGCTAATATATAAACACACAAACTTACAAGGTCTATTTTGAGACTCTAATCAATCGGACACCAAAGATAAGACAAATATTAGAAGCCAAATGATATCGTCAAGATATATACATGTTATTTTAAAATGTTTAAAAAGATCAAATCACTTTGTTTGGATCATTAAATGCTAACTCCTAAAGGATAATTTTATCTTACATTGTGGAAAAAGGTATTCATACTGAAGCAAGGATCACATTAACACATTGTCCAAAATTTTTTTTCAATGCCTAAAAACTGGAATATTTATTATAAAAGAATAATATAAATATGCTTCCTATTTCTCAGGCCACAACCTGAAGCAGTGACCAAAAGATGGACAACCTTTGTAATGTACAAATGTCTGGATTTTAAACCATTAATATTTAAGCATCTTTTGAATTCTGGAGCATTCTTTCATCATTAGAATATTCATAAAAGACAATGTTTTAAACTCCAAAATAGAAAACCAAAGAATTAATAGTGCCTTTCTTTACCTTCATTCAATTGAAGTAATACACATGACTTATGTTCAGATAATTGGTGTTCACACTAGGAATCTTGATGGTGAGGTGAAGATTGAGGAAGAATTTAGAAGTCCTTCACAACAAAACTAAGGAAAGTTCAGTATCTGGATCCTCTTTGGCTGTGGATGTCTCCTGTCCAAACTTTTATTTGGGTCATGAACATAACTATAGCTTCTGCTGTTTTTACCAATACCACAAACCTGAATTTCCAGATGTCATGTTGGTTCTGAGAGTTATTCTATATCCACCAAAAATTTCCCTTTGGGTCTTATTTAGAGGTGTTTTCTGTTTATTAAAGTCAAACACTCTTACTTTTATGCATATGTAGAACAAAAAAAGGTGTGGCCATCATATTAAAAATAGCTTTAAAAATAAACTATGTCAAAATAAGGTGTCACACACTTCAAGAATAGATGATTCATAAATTAAAGATACATAAATTTAAAAGATACATAGGCTAGATAAATTTTAAAAAAAGAATTGACCTTACAAAATGTCCCTTGTACATAATAAATTAAGTCATTTATAATCAATCCAGAAAGATGTTCTGAAATAGGTAAAATAATGTTAGACATGATTTAAGGAAGGAGAAAGAGAATGAGAAGGAGCAAGAAAGACGGATTCTGGTAGTGTTCAAGGGAAAATATTACCAGGCATGTGACATTGTTTTGGGATGGGAAAAATTCAAAATGAAGAGTAGAGCAAAACTGACATTAGGCTTCCTGGGAACAGGTTCAGAAAATTGTTTGGAAATAGAAAACCAAGCAGAAGGAATATGTATCACTTAGTGGGAGGATTTTGATCTGTAGAATAAGAACCTGGAACTGAATCTATGTGAAATGGAAAGCCAGAAAAACTTCCGGGGTCTAGGGGTGATTGTGATGTGTTAAAAATAACCCACACTAGAACAATTTCCCCAGTAGAAATGAGGGTAAAGGGGCATGGATTTTTTAAAAGTATTGAAAAAGTATCTTATGAAGTGACAGCTGCAGAAGTAGTTTTAGAAGGAAAGGCATCTATGTGCTGAGGGTGACATGGGAGGGGAATCTGGGGAAACTATATGAAAAGCCAGCATAATTTTATAACCAAACTTATATGCCAATCAAAAGTGAGAAGCATTGAAGATCATTTTATGTCCTAGCTTGAGTTGTCAGCAAAATGACACCTTTTCATCCAGTTGGTGGAATGTACAAGTAGGAAAAATTCAGGGAAAAATATGAGCGAACTCTATCATAGTCATGTGTGGATGAAATTGACCACAGATTCCCCAATCACATTTGAAGTACAAAGATTAAAGAAAACTGGACAAAAAATCTGAATGTGAAGGTGGAGGGGGTGGGATAAAATGTATCACTACATTAGCAGGCTTGAGTTTTATAAATATGATTTCATTATTCAAGTTTCAAGAAATATCTATCCGCATGCTGTCATATTAGACATAGCCTTTCTTCTCATAAAAAAGGGGGAAAAAACAATCTTTTTTAAAAAATTTTTTTAAAAAGTTAAAAATCATAAGAATAAGATTCCTCAGATATTATTAAAACCTATTGACTCAATCTGAAAGTTGAAGAAAGTAATTACTTCCTTTTATTTTTAGTAAAGTAATTCTGTCGAGTGCCAATATTTTGTTTTTAAAGCATTAAACTTAGCACATAAAATTCCTAATAAAAGTTCACTGTAGGCCAAGCACGATGTTTCAAGCTTGTAATTCCAGTACTTGGGAGGCCGAGGCAGGGGAATTACCGGAGACCAGGAGTTCCAGACCAGTCTAGACAATATAGTGAGAGTGCATCGCTACCAAAAAAAGAAAAGGCCAAAAATTAGCCAGGCGTGATGGCACACACCTGTACTCCCAGCTACTCTGGAGAATGAGGCACAATAGCCTGAGCCCATGAGGTTGAGGATGCTGTAAACCATGATCATGCCACTGCTCCAGCATGGGTGAGTGAGATTCCAACTTGATAAAAAAAAAACCTAAATGTGAATCTTGGTTCAGTATTTTACCTTGACTTTTTTGTGTACAAAGATAGCCTTGGATACTACTCCCAGAAGCATCTACCAGTCTTGGTAATAAACATGTTAACAAAATAGGATATCTACTTTGTGAATCTTTAAAAGAAAATGTATAGCTTTCTTTTAACTGTTTGCAGTTTTGTGTTTAATTGAACAGAAAAATTTGTATTTGGAAGTATATATTTTATGATATATCTTTTATATATAATATAAAATATCTGGAAAAAAATGCCAGGGTCATATGAAAAAGAAACATTTTATACTGGTGTTTCAGGGAAGTCCTTTTCCCAAATATCACAGCAGGGTATAACCTGAAGAATGATTAGGATCTTGCTAAGTAAACAGTGGGTAAAAAAAAAATCTAGATAATCACAACTACATGTGTAGAAACTTAAAGTAAAGAAGAGCCGTAGGCCACCTGAAAATTTAGAGGGTAAAGAGAAAGGGTTGCGAATTTAAATTATATGTTAAATACAATGAGAAAACATTGAAAAGTATAAAGCAGAGGTTATATTTGAAAAATGGTAGAGAAAATGGAAGCCAGAAAATCGGGATATATATTACTATGATCCAAAAGAGATAATGGCAGCTTGAAGTGAGTCATAAAGAGAAAGACAAGTGGGTGTATTAAAGTGAAAGAATTTACTGGGGAATTTCATGTACAAGTTCAAGGAGAGGGACAAATAAAGGAGGAAAATAATAAGACATCTGGTTTGAGCAACTAAGTGGGGAAGGGAGGGGCAGAAGTCAATAATGAATATGGAAAATCTGAGATAACTATAACTCATATAAGGGATAATGTAACTAGACAGCTATACATATAGGACTGGAATTGAAGAAATATCTTTGCTACATAAATAAATTTGGGAGTAGGCACATGCAATACTTTGGAAGCCTGTGAGAAATAAAGATAAGACTGTTTAGAATTGAGCCCCAGCATTACAGGGGAATGATTAAGAAAGGTTAGACAGGTAAGAGAAAAACCAAGAGAATGCGTTATCAAATTTGTTTTTAGAAACCAGTAGAATGTTTCTAAAATAGGTTCTTAGGCCACAAAAACATCTCAGTAAATAATACAATTTAGAACTTGTTTTTAGCGGAGTGCTATAAAAATATAAACTACTATCAAACATCCAAATTGTTATCCCTAAAAGAAAACATTGATAAGCTGAACTTTATTAAAATTAGAAACTTCTGTTTTGTGAAAGACATTTTTAAGGAAAGGAAAAAAGTCCAAGCCACAGCTTGGGGGAAAATAATTGCAAAAAGGAATGCTGTTTGTTAGTTAGGATGCAATGAAACAGAAAATCTCATTTCTTGCTGGTGGGAAGGCAAATTGGTACAACCATTTTCAGAGACGGCTTGGTATTTTCTTAAAATGCTAGATAATTTTATCATACTTTCAGCAATCGTGCTCCTAGGTATTTACCCAACTAATTTGAAAATATATTTTCATATGAACATTTATAGCAGCTTTATTCATAATTGCCAAAACAGAAAACAAAAATGTCATTCAATAGATAAATGAATAAATAAGCTGAGATACATCCACATAACAATATGTTATTCAGTGACAGAAAGAAATGTGTTCTCAAGCCACAGAAAAATATGGATGAATCTTAAAGGCACATTACTAAGTAAAAGAAATCAACCAATCAAGGTAGCCAATCAAAGACTGCTTTGATTCCAAGTATATGATGTTCTGGAAAAGGCAAAGCTATAGAAGCATAAAAAAGAGATCAGTACTTGTTAGGAAGAAGGTGGTGGGAGAAGGCAATTTAATGACTAGGTGAAGCACAGTCAAGCTATTCTGTATGATAAATTCAATGGTAGAGACATGACACTATCTAATTTTAAAAATCCATAGACCTTAATAGCATATGATGAATCTTAATATGTAAAAATTAAAAAAAAATATTTAGGAGGTCAGAGTATCACAGTGTGAAATATAAAATTGGCATAACAGTCTAACTGTATTACAAATATGTCAAGCATCCTCTCAGAAGAAAGTGAAGGAAAATTCACTGCTAGACTAAAAAACTTTGGCTATAACTGGAATGTGTAGACTAAAGGTAAAATAGCCTGTACATAAGAATTATACTCTAGTTGATAAAGTTGATCTCCATGGGGATTGAGATTGGGTTAAACAATGGGACAACTCTACATATATACTAGAATTGAACACTTTTGTAAATAGATGGTAAATGGTAGAAGCCAGGTTTCTCACTTTTACAGTGGGAGATTAGAAATAAGCAAGGAGAGGAGATGGCGGGATGATTTATGTGATACTAAATTAGAGTTGGAGTCATCAGTGCAAACTCAGGTCTAGTTTAATACAGATACAGATGGTTACATATATCAATATTTATAGATGTGTATATATGCATAGGTACATGTATACATATATTTTTCTTTATTCTGTCAGTTGAGACAGACCAGAAGCAATGATACTCCAGTAGCAGTGAGCACACCTAGTGCTAGATCTTGGTTTCTAACTCCATTCTCCAACAAAGGCAACTAGGGTTTTTGGAGAAATTGCTGGTTCTTTGATTGGGACAGGAAACTCTAGCATCTTGTAGTGCCAGAAAGTAAGGAAGTGCTCAGAAATAAAAAATAAATAAAAATTTAAAACACAGTGATGGAGTTATGTCAAAGGGACACAAGAGTCAACTGAAAGAGCTGCCAATAGCTAAAGCTGAAGCAATTTGAACAAGAAAATAAATGATGTAGTATTGGATTATAACTCAGAGTATTAAATAAACATCTATGAGTCCCTTCTGATATAAATAAATGATTGGATAAATTTTTTAAGTGGGAGTGGATAGAAATCTTTCATGCAGAAGAATTCCAAATAATTTACTTAGGTACTCTATCCTTAAAGAATTGGACTTTCACTTCTTAAGTATGGGCTGTGTACACTGACATCTTCCCAAAGTGTACAGAATGAGAATCACATACAACAAATGTAATGTGGCATACTGAATATGATTCTAGAAAAGAAAAAGAACTTTAGGTTAAAAACTAAGGAAATCAAAATAAGGAGTATGAGCTTCATTGATAACGATGTATCAATATCATTTCATAACTGCAATTAATTGAACATACAAATGTAATATTTTAACAAGTGGAGAGATGATGTAGGGTATATGATAACTCTCTGGACTAACATCACAGCTTTTCTGTAAGTCAAAACTGTTTTAAAGTATAGTTTATTTTTAAAATAACAAAAAATTATAGTCAAAGTAAAAAATTGTATTCTCAAAAATTTGGAAGGAAAATGTGTATTTTGGAAGGATATTGCAATTGAATTTTTGGCAGTTAGGCTGATGTGTAAGATTTAAATACAGCCTAAAGCCAACTCCTTTTGCTGCAGAATCCTTCATCCTCTAAATATATTAGAGACACATCTTGAAGAGATGTGTCAGCAACTCCTGCTTCTTAAATAGATTAATCCCAAACACAATGAATTTCTTTACAGTTGTCCTCTGCTGCTTGCTCCCCTTGTCTTTTTAATGAAAATCTCATTTTATTGCTTTCACCCATGTCATTATTTTTCAAAACAATATACTTCTCTTTTACAGTATCCAAATAATTAATCAGAAAAACATTCGTGTTTCACTAAGAAAATGCCACCACACCATGCATTTGTTTTCTTTAATTACTTGCAATAAAGTATTTTTACCTAAAACAAAAACAATCTATTAGTTGTTCTTAAAAAAAATAATACTACAGGTCTCAACTATTGGAACATTGTGTTAGTAGATACGTGTAAATGATAGATTCTTTTGTTCATGAACAGACAGGAAAACAAATGTTTCAAGCTCTTTGGTTTAAAATAAAGCTCATCATGGAGGCTAAAAATTGGGGCAAAAAAGAAAAAGCTGTCTTTTTTTATTAAATCTTACTTACTATGTGTTTTGAATATAGATAATTAAAATGAAATATGATTTCTGAAAATGAATACTTTGATAAAGGTAAGAATTCCTGAGTAATCGTTGATTATCTGAATTGCACTGACTTATTTTTTTTTCCACTAAAGGAAGTTCTCTGTCAAAGAAAATAAAATAATGAGTAAGTGAAGCTTGGTAAAAACCAACTTCTAACATTTTGTTTTTAAAAAAATGCAGATTAAGACATTTGGTCAACTTTGAAGTGGTGTGTAAAAGGTAATGTATGATTGCATTTTCATCCCTGTGAAAATAGGAATTAGGAAAGTAGAAAACCAACAGAATGGTAAAACTGCTAAGGCAGCAGCTTTCATACACTAGAAATAAAGTTCTCGATTAAAAGGATCAGAACACTGTTCCATCTTGTAGTTTCCATTTCCGGACTTTAAAGAAAGCCTAACATCTTTTTCTTTCACAGAATGACCCAGAAAGGACCACCAGAGCCTTTGTAAATAACTCCTGCCTTAAACTTTTCAATCTGCTACGTAAATCCTGGAGCATCTACCTCTGTATTTAAAACTCCCCCCTCCCTCCCCGTTGATAAAATATAATCCAATTAGATTAAATTATTATATCTTTTTTACTATCTTATTTTATTTTATTGTGAGTCAGAGTCTCGTTCTATCTCCTAGGGTGGAGTATAGTGACACATCACAGTTTACCACAGTCTCGACCTCCTGGGGTCAGGTGAGCCTCCCGCTTCAGCCTCCTGTAACTGGGACTACAGGTGCGTGTCACCATGCCTGGCTAATTTTTAAAACTTTTTTGTGACTGCAAGTTCTCGTTATGTTGCCCAGACTGGCTTCAAACTCTGGGGCTCAAGCAAACCTCCTTCCTTGGCCACTCAAAGTGCTGGGGTTACAGGCTTGAGCTGGCATGTCCAACTTAGATGATCATATCTTCAATTTCCCATTATAGATGCTCTCGTGGGGGTAGTGATCAAAGAAAAGATTCATAGTCAAGGATCATTTCATTAATAAAGCATGTAAAGGCAGCTCCAATTTTCTTTAAAGACAGACATACAATTGCATAAAGTACAGAAGTAGACGAGAAATAGATCTAAGGTAAAATGACACAGCATTAAAATTACTTGCACATTTTATTTTTAAATAGAGTCTATTAAGAATTTTTATTTTATTTTCAATTTTCTTTTTCTCCCTTCAGCTTTTTTCAAGGAATAGTAATGACATTAATAGCAACAACAAAAATAACAGTAATACTTTACAGTTGTTATTTTATAATAACTGCTTAAAATGTTATAATGCTATGAGAATAAAATTCAAACTTCTTGTCATTCTAGATCCATCATTTTCTAAGAGCCTGTTTCAAGCCCTCCCAAACTGCTTACAATTCTAGGAATATGAAAGGTTGTCCTTAGCCTCTTTTAAGGGTCTTTCTCTACTTCCCCTTTCTGTTAACTCTAATTTATCCTGAAAAATCTTGGCTTAGAAAACAGCCTTTCTTGATCCTCAGGTTTGGATTAGATAATCTTTTGTGCTGGCTCTCATAAAATGCAACACTTCCATTATGAAGATACATATAATATTGTGAAATTGCCTCTGTACTAATCTATATTGATGGCTATATAGAAGACCTTTGAGTGTAGGGGACACACACACACACAAACACACACACACACACACACACACACACACAATCACCAATATACACCTCTTGCCTCATCCCAAGGTAGGCCTGCCTGACAAATGGAAAGTAATTAACAAATACTTATGGATGACTGAATGGATGAATGGAGGAATAAAATAAGCATGGCATGTTATTTTTCAGAAGAATCAGTTGATTCGCTTAGGCTTTATTGCTCACTTATACAAGAAATCTATCTCCTATGTGTCAAGAACAGTACTGAACACTCACCATACATCCATAAACATAGCACTTGTTCCCTGAGGTCACACCAGAATTTCTCAATCTTGTCACTATTGACATTTTTGGCTGGTCAGGGTTCTGTCCTGTGCGTTAAAGAACATTTAGCAGCATCCCTGATCTCCACCCACTGGGTACCAATAGAACATCAGTTATGACACCAAATATGTCTCCAGGTTTTGCCAAAGGTCTTCATCCTTGGTTGAGAACAGTTGGGTTGCATTGTGTCGTATGATATAGATGTTAAAATAGTATAATAAGGTGTTGCCATGGAAGATGTACGAGATGAAAAAGGTTTATGAGGAAAGGGTACAGGGACAATCCTAGGGACATAAAAAAAAAGCAACTCATCGAAGCTATGGGGAACACATAAGACCTTTCTCCTGCACACAAAAAGCACGCAATTGGGTAGATTTAGGAAGCAGACATCCATTACTATATAGTGTAGTAAAAGCTTCCAGATAGGTAAGCAGAGAACGATATATACACAGAAGTACCCCCAGGGAGGATTTTATGCCTCCACCCCTGAAAAGTAACATAAACAAGGAAGAGGAATCACAATGGGGCAAGGATTATATTTATTAGCATTAGGTATGTATGGAGTTTTAGAGTATTTATATGAGATTTTTAGTCCAAAGAGAATGTAGATGATATGACAAAAAAAATTCAACTTGGTGTCTGCTGTCAAAAAATATAAAACAAATCATGAAGAACATAATACTGAACAAAACTATTAGAAGGTAATAAAGCACTAGCTCTTGTGATAGAGTATATAAGAATAGTAGTTCAGCCGGGCTCGGTGGCTAAGCCTGTAATCCCGCGCCTTTGGGAGGCTGAGGTGAGCGGATTGCCTGAGCCCGTGGGTTCGAGACCCGCCTGGGCAGCGAGACCTCATCTCTACAATAAATCAAAAAATCAGCCGGGCATGGTAGCACGCGCCTGTAATTCCGGCTACTGGGAAGGCTGAGGCGGAAGGATCGCCAGAGCCCAGCAGGTGAGGCTGCGGTGGTCGGGAGCGGCCACTGCACTCTAGTCTGGGCGACAGAGTGAGACTCCAACTCAAAAAAAAAAAAAAAAAGAAAAGAATAGTAGTTCAGAAAACAGAGCAGTCGATGTGGGTTAAACACATTGGCTTCCAGAAGGATATGGGACTTAAGGATGTTTTAGGGACAGAAAACAAATGGAGATGATTGGTCCATCCAGGGAATAGGAATGAAAGTACAAAAGAAAATCTTCCAAAAGAACGAGCAGGGTGGCTAGGTATGGTGGCTCACGCCTGTAACCTCGGCACTTTGGCAGGTTGAGGTGGGAGGATTACTTAAGTCCAGGAGTTCAAGACCACCATGGGCAACATAGCAACATCTCTTCTGTACAAAGCATTAAAAAAAAAAAAAATTAGCCAGGCATGATGGTGTGCGCCTGCAGTCCCAGTTGAGCCCGAGCCCAGGAGATCATGGGCGACAGAGTGAGAACCTGACTCAAAACAAAAGAGAACCAGCAAAATGGTTGGAGTTGAAACTATGGCAATGGGGCAATAGTGGAAGTATAAAAAATATAAGGCTAGGTTTTGAAAGCAGAGATGTTATTGCTGTAAACAAATTAAAACTGGTGCTGGATCTTGATCAGCACAGTGACAACAGTAAAGCTCTGCTTGAATGTAACTGAATAGGTAATGTATAATAATGATTAATGACAGAAATAAGGAGACCAGTCGTTTCAGCAATCCAGGGTGCAGTGGAAAGATTTGTGACATTAGAAAAGAGGAAATGTATACATTAAATATGTGCAAGTGTTTGTATATCAGTTATACCTCAATAAAGCTTTAAAAAAAGAATTGTAAATAATAGCACTCAGTAACTGATGAATTTTCTCTCTCCTTTGTTTCATTGTCCAAAAATTCTGCAAGGTTTAGCTTTGAAGATAAAGACCACGGAAAATAAAACAAATGGAAAAGTGAGGAAATGAAAGTAGAAAAAGATTGAACTAGAAGAACGGATCCTTTGTTTGAACAGGCAATTCTCAACTCTAACTGCATTTCAGAAGTCTGGGAAGATTCTAAAAGATAGTGATCTTCAAGATCAAACCCAGAAAAGCTAATTTATTGGCCAAACAGAGGCCCACTGTTGACCTATTATAAAACTTCCCCCCAAAACTGAAGTGCCATATATTCACCGCAGCACTATTCACAATACAAAAACACGGAACCAATCCAGATACCCATTGAAAGTGGAATGAAGACAGAAAATTGGTATATATGCACGATTAAATATTGCACAACCATAAAAAAGAACAAAATCATGTCCTTCGCAGGAACATGAATGCAGCAGGAGACCATCATACTAAGTGAACTATCACAGACATAGCTGACTACTGTTGTTCTCATTAGTCAGTGGGCCCTGATCACTGGTCACATGAGCATGAGAGTGGGAATGGCAGACAATGGACACTGCTAGGGGAGGGAAGGAGGAAGGGAGGAGAGATGAGGGGGGGAAACATCAACACATTGGGTACCAATTCCACTATCGGGGGGACAGAGGGCCCGCTAGAAGTTCAGACCTCACCTGCACACAATTTACTTATGTAGTAAATTCTCACATGGACCCCACAACTCAATAAAATAAAATAAAATACTCGAATGTGAATCCAGGGCTGAGAACCACTGGTCCGAACTTAACCTGTGACGATCTAGACTTACCAGGATGTCTTCATCTGAAGGCCCTTAACACTCAGGCTTCTGATAGGTACACAATTTGTCAGTGGCCATTCACAAAAAGAGGGCACTGACCCTACAACATTTCCTCTTTTGAATTATGCAACAATTAATGATTTTTAAACCTCCTTTTCCCACAGAAGATTAATATAGCCTTAAGCATCATAGTGAATTAATTCATCAGACTAGCAAAATCTACTACTGAGCATTTCTTGCTACTGGTGATGTTTTATGGGTAGTATGTTTTTACAAATTTAGGTGATATAAAATGTATTGGAATAAAAGTACAATTTTTCCTAAGGAGCTTTTATTTGCCTTCCGAATGAGAAAAAAAAGAAGTATGAAGAGAAAAAGGAAGAACTATTCTTTTTTCATCTCACTAGATTGACACATTTTTCAATATTAAACAAAGATTTCTCTAAAAAGGAAAGTTAATCATTGCAGCATGATGTATTCATGCCTGTCCTTGTCTTCTGCTTCTTCAAACAGTACAGCATGCTTTCATGATGAGCAAAACTTTTGATAATGGCATCATATGACTGGAAAACAATATGAGAACAAGATCCAACCCAGGTTCTGAAATTCATTCTGGGAAATGTGCAAAAACAGCCTACCCAGAAATGCAGCATCAAACATAGATGGCATTGTCCTTAAATTAGAAATTCTCTCATGACACTTGGAATGTATTTTTAATTATGAGAATTTACAAGGACATGTTTATTCACATTTTCTGGAATTTTGGAAATTGAAATACATTTTGAACCAAGTCACCAAGTCATGATAGGAATGAATGAGTGGTACTCATGAACCCATACTCTCCTTTGCCTTAAAGTGACTAGGTTGTGTTTTTGGTTAAATTCTCTTTTTGGTCAAATTCTTCTTAGCAGAAAAACACATTTTCAAGGATGAGTAAATGGTGGTCTTATAAAAATGCAACTATGTTTGGGTCATTCCCCTACTTGAAACCATTCTGTGGCCTTGCGTTGTTCTTGCTCTAAATTCCAGTTATCTTAAACTCACCTAGATGGCCCTGCCTTCCTCTCTCAATTCATCTTATGTAACTTGACCCTTTGCTTTCTAGATTTTAGCTATGCTGCACTTCTTTTGCTTCCTCAGATGGAAATGTCCCCTCTAGCCTCAGAACTTGAACCTGTCAGTCCCTCCCCTAGATTATTCCATACCTTCAGTTGACTTATCCTAACTATATCCCTTATCTGGGGAAGAATTCACCGACCTGACAGACTAGGGCAGGTATCTCTATTGTCTATTGTCTGAGATCTTTTTTTCATAGTTCATGACAATGTGTAGTTGTATATTTTTAAATCATTATTTGATTTGGGTCACTCACCCACATTACTGTTTGAACATCCTAATAACAGGAATCTGATGTGTTTATTATTATATTTCTAGTGTTTAGCCCAGGGCCTGGCACCTAGCAAGCATAGAAATATTTACCAAATGGAAGAATGATTTGAGGGTTGGAGCAGTTAGATGGGAGGTCTTTTCTCTCAAGCTCCAAACTCAGAGAATGAAAAGCAACACCAATTAGTTGTAGCATTTGTCATAGTTTGGATGTTGTAAGCCTGAGTTTTCTATACTTCCAGAGGATCATGAAAGTCGTGTGACTCTCGGATTCGACTATTTCAAAAAGCCCAAGGAAAAGCATACTCCTAAAAATACTACACAGAGTGATTAAAATACCACATAATTTGGATGTGACATACGGCATCATATCACCACTCTAACTTATGCTCATCAGGGGCCCTGATTGGCTCTGACATGTATCTGGTTAATGCCAAGTAGGAAAAGTGTTATCTAAGAAAGGCAGATTATAAGACAAAGTTCTTGATGACAAGATCCATTGAGGAGAAAAACAATAGGTGGGGTTTGGAGAGATAGATAATTTGGAGATTCCAGGAATAAGACAGAGTGGTAAGAATATCAGCTCTCAAGTCCCAGCTGCACTACCCCCAGTTATATGAATCCAGACAAATTTCGAAAACCAAATGGACCTCAGTTTCTGATCTATAAAATGGAGATAATAATATTCACTTTATACATGTAAAGTGCCTCACACGTTTCCATGTCAGCAAAAAGGCACTATAGTAAGTGGCCAATATGAATAGCGTTAATGCAATCGATAACTCTCATGGACCTATACACCCAAGAATCTCCTTTTGCTAAAAGTCCTCAGCGAGATCTGTTTTTGTGTATGCATGTATCTCTTCTCATATGTGTAAGATAAAGAAATAGTAAACATTGTTCAGTGAGGGAATTTTGACTATTTTACTTGACTGAACCTCATTCTTTTTAGTAAAGATTAAATGATACTATAACTATTGAGAATCCAATTTTTGCTATTTTCTCACATTCAAACTACTTTTATCCTATTAATTTCTGGCCACAAGGAAATGAATCTAAACGAATAAGCATATTTCAAAGGCATCTTTTATTAAGGTTTTAAAAGTTGATATGTTTGTAACTGTCATTTGTCTATCTATTGTCTGATGTGTGGCAAAAGTTTTCATCATTGCTGAAAGTTACAAAAAAATTCTCAATTTTATCTCATAACTAGACAAGAATGACACTTTCAAGTGGGCATATTTTCCATAACATTTAATGCATTTTAATTACATTTAGCAGGTGAAAAATAGTGCAGAAATAATTGTCAATTTATAAAAAGAAAGCTTTAATAAACTACCATCATAAGAGAACTAATACTAATGATTTTTGGTATTCATATAAGACAAAAATTTCCTTGATCAATGGCCACATATATTTCTTAACATAAGTCCATTAATATTTATTTAACCCTATGGTCAATTATAAGCTGTAATAAGGATTTTATTTTCAAGTTCTCAAAATTGATGCCAGACCCTTACTTACCATGTGACAAAAATTACTCACTAAAGTAGGAATTAAGTTATTCTAATCAACACACCAGTATGGTCCTTAAGAATGGGCTTCAGAGTATCTACATGTTCTCTGAAAATGTGTGCATGTTTGCAATTTTTGTAAAAAGAATTATCAGGAGTTAAAAGAATCTCTTTTGCTGGGCTCAGTGGCTCAGCCTGTAATCCCGTGCCTTTGGGAGCCTGAGGTGAGTGGATCGCCTGAACCCACGGGTTCGAGACCCACCTGGACAACTTGGCGAGACCTCATCTCTACAATAAATCAAAAATCAGCCGGGCGTGGTAGCACATGCCTGTAGTTCCAGCTACTCGGAAGGCTGAGGCGGAAGGATCGCCAGAGCCCAGCGGGTCGAGGCTGCAGTGGCCGGGAGCGCTGGGTGACAGAGTGAGACTCCAACTCAAAAAAAAAAAAAGAATCTCTTTCCCTGGTATTTTGAGACACATTTAAGACATTTGTAGCTGAGAAGAAAACAAGTTATAAGCACTTGTGAACCTAACATCCCAGAAGAGACTGAAAAAATATATGAATATACAACTATGGTTTGTTGGTAATGGAAAAAACAGCAACATCTTTACCCTCGTTTATTCATCAAACATCTATTAAGAATATACCATCATAGGCTCATTTCTACATCCTAGAGATAAAATTGTGGGTGGGGGAGAATAAAAATGCTAATCTCATGGAACTACATTCTAGAAGAGGAGACAGACAATAAACAAGATTAGCAAAGAGAGTATGTCATATGTTAGAAATTGGGTTGTGCTACAGAGACAAATAAAACAGAAAATCAACATAGAGACAGTTTCGGGTGGCTGTGGAAAGGGTTACAATTTCAGACACAATGGCCAGGAAAGGTTTCCCTGAGGCTATGCTATTTGATAACTGGATTGAATGAAATGTCATAAAACAAATTATTGGATATCTGAAATACAAATACAAGTAAGAGAGGCAAAAAAGTAGAGGGTGTATATATGACGGTATTAAATTTTTGCTGCTGCCACGACAAATTTCCATTAATTTAGCAATTTAAAAACAACACAGGTGTATCATGTTACAGTTCTGTAGTTCAGAAGTCTAACATGGCTCTCATTTGGCTAGAATGAGTGTCAGCAAAATTATGTCAGCAGGCCACACTTTTTATGAAGGGAAGGCCCTGGGACAAGTTCCATTTCTTTGCCTTTTTCCAGATTCTCAGAGGCAGAGGCATCCCATATTCCTTGGCTCAGGGTCCCCTTCCACCATCTTCAAACCCAGCAATGGGTTTGCATATTTTCATGCCCTTCTTTTTCAATCACTTCTCTCTCTGACCAGAGACAGGAAAGGTTCTCCACCTTTAAAGACTCTTGTGATTATGCTGCATAATCAAAGATGATCTCTCGATTTGAAGTTCCTTACCTTAATCATATTCACACAAGTCTTTGTGAAATGACTTTCTGTTAAGTTGGGGCAGAGTTCTGATTTTTAAAATGTTGTCAGTATTTTCATTGCTTTTTGAAGTGGAGGTTCTCACACCACTATTCAAGAACTATCACCCCTACAGCTATCTGGAGCATAGAGTAGGAGTCACTGATGATGGTGGAGGGAGCCTCCAACCAGGAGGCTAAAGCAGTGCCCTGACAGAGAACAGCAGTGCTTTGGATCAGGTATTTGCAAAGTCGCAAAAGTGAGAATTGGAGGAACATGTGGTACCTTTTCGTTTACTGACTCTATAAATCTTATAAAACTGGCCAGGTGCCATTGTTCATGCCTATAATCTCAAGATTTTGGAAGGCCAAGGCAGGAGAATCACTTCAAGTCCAGGAGTTTAAGATCAGCCTGGGCAGCATAACAAGATCTTGTCTCTATGAAGGGAAGGGAGGGAGGGAGGAGAGGAAAAGAAAGAAAAGAAGGAAGGGAAAGGAAAAGAAAGGAAAGGAAGGGAAAGGAAAGGAGAGGAGAGGAGAGGAGAGGAGAGGAGAGGAGAGGAGAGGAAAG
>NW_007260285.1:20286-28017 GCF_000164805.1 Carlito syrichta | reverse complement strand
GGTCTCGAACCCGCGGGCTCAGGCAATCCACTCACCTCACCCTCCCAAAGGTGCGGGATCACAGGCTGAGCCACCAAGCCCGGCTTGTTTTTAACTCTTAGTTGATAAACAATAGAAATTTGCTTGCAAACAGATTCAAATTTTTATCTGGATTTCTATGTATGTGGACATGGGTTTTCTGTTATTGTGTAATTCCTATGCACTTGTTATGCCTACACCATTCTATCCTCAGATCAGGTGTACATACCCAGGAGGTCTGACTGCTCAGTTGAATGCCATACTTTAGACAAATATCAGCCTCTCCATAATTTTTAAGACTTTCTGAACTAGGGAATCCCTGCTTTCTGTAATTTGCTATATTTACTTTGTTCTTCATGTCCCCTAAAAATAAAACAAACAAATTTTGACTCAGCTTGAGTCAAAGCATAAGTGACAAAAAACATTGGCAAAGATTTTTCTAAATATAAGTTACTGACTGAGGTATTTTCCATTCTAGAAACATATTTTGGTACACATTCCCTTGAAAACATATTCTTAAAAACTGGTTTATTCTTTTATTTATTCTAACTCACTCAATTTTCATTCATCTCTTATATTGACACATATAGAGAAATAAACACTACATTTTCTATAAGAAATCAGAGCCTATTCATGTGTCTTGTCATCTGTTTCTTTCTATGTTGTAAATATCAAACACTGATGACCTCATGTAATCTTAAAGATTGACACAATCTAGATGAAAAGATTAATATTGGAATTATTATAAATTTTACTGCTTTTCTCCCCCTTGGAGGAAAATTAAAGCAATACAAGTTTTAGTAGAATTGTACATTTTAAAAGTTATGTAGAAATCTGTTCTAAGTCAAGTGTACAAGTGTTCTGTATATAAATTACTATAATTAAACCTAAGAGATAATTTGAACAAAAGCTAAGTAAATAATTGTTTTCTCTTATCTGACTTTATGCTTATCTCTAAAAATGACTGAACTTCTTTGCATTACACTTCAAGATTTTTCTTCAGACAATTGAAAAAGTCTGAGTTACTTGTAGTACAATTTTCAAAACACAATAGCTATAAACTTAATGATCTACTACTAATTTTTAGTAGCTTGTTCATTCCATTTTGCAAATTGGATAAAGTATCTATCCAAATAGAACACTACATGACTATTCTGGAATGTTCACTGAGAAAAAAGAAGTAAAAAGGTAGAAACAGAGAGAACACATAACATATAGGGCTTAAAGAATAACCAGAGAGGTGGTGGTAGAAATTATCACCCCCCCAAAAAAAATCACAAAGACCCGAAACACCAGAAATTTTTATTTTATTTTATGCTTATATCTTCTGTGTATCTGACTTTTGTGTCTTCTGAATAACCCATGCCTTTGGCTGAGCTCAGGTACTCTGGCTGCTGACTCTCTAGGAAATCTATTGATGCTTCTACCCAACATTTTTAGAACTCAACAGAATCCAAGAGGTAAAAAACAATCTTTCTAATTCTCTCTACTACAAATTATGTCTGAATCAATCACTTATAATATCCAGTCAACTTAAAATAAGAGGAAATTTATTTATAAGGCAGTGACATATAACGTGTCTATCCCTTCACTTCTTTCCTTCTCAGAGGAAAAGAAGTGTATTTTGATATTTTATACACTGTTACCAGAGTCCTTTGGATCATCCTGTGGAAACATAGTAGGTATGTTAAGAGGTTACCTTTTAGGGATCAACCTGTATGACCAAACATTACCAGACCCTTAATCATTCTCTTAAAGAAGGTATGAAGAGCAGTAGCACATTCTAATTTGGTGTCTTTCACTAAGCAGAAGAAAATTCCCAATCATTTATAGAATACTGAATGATAGCTGATATTTGGCTTGTTCTTCATTTATTCTTTGTTAAAAGCTCAAGGGTACCTGAATAATCAATGTTTGTATACCTAACCCTGAATTGTATCCCACATCTTTATAATAAAAAATAAAAATAAAAAATAAACCTCATTATTTCCAGACAGCTTGTGTGTGTGTGTGTGTGTGTGTGTGTGTGTGTGTGTGTGTGTGTGTGTGTGTGTTTTCTGTGAATTCCCTTGTTCCTCCTGCTTGTCTCGGTGGTGTTTGGTACTTTAGTTTCTCGAGCAGTCATAACTGGTAAACAAGGCATTTTTAATTGACTTTGTTCTTCCTTACATATTCTTGCTCACTTGAATTGTTATAATCTTTGTATAAAATAAACATTTCAAAAATGTCTCTTTTGCCATAAGACATTTTAATATATTATCATTTTTCTAAATGACCTCTGAGATAGCTAAAAATGTTACTATCCAGAGGTAGCTTAGAGATAGTCTAGTCTCTTTTACAGACAAAAATACTGAAATATAGAGAACTGTGGAGTCTTTCCCAAGTTTCAACAATGCATTAGGAGCAGAAGTAGGAACTGACTCTGTATTTACTTTGAAGTTTATTCAATCTCATGTCACTCAAATACCACTTATTACAATACCTACTCTTAATTGACACACAAATTTGAATTGTGCCAGAAGAAAGTATGCAAAATATCGTCCAACTCAGGTAAGTTCAGCTATGGTAGATGTGCATGCCACGTGCAGAGAGTAAGTATAAATGAATGAGAGCAACGTTAATACAACATATGCAATGATCATAAATCCTACGTGAAGAAAGTAAGGCATTCCTAGAACTCAGACAAATTGAAGAGTGAATCAAGAATAATAGGCCAAACTTCACCTGTACATAAACCACTTATGTACATACATAACCACTTATGTACACCACTTATATACCAATAAGAAACAAGAAAAAAAAAAAAGAAACAGAGTGAGATCTATTAAAAAAAAAAAAAAAAGCTACTAAATGTAATAAGCCACTTATGGAAATGATCCACTCCACAGAGCAGAAAGAAAATAGGTGAAGAAAAAACTTCTATCAGAGTGACTAAGACTCAGTTATTGCCAACTTTAGCCTAATCATAACAAAAAATGATGCTGTAACATAATCAATTCTAGAAAAGGATAGAGTTTATGACCAGTTATACTGGGACTCTTCTGAAAAACAAAATGCCAACACAACAGCAATTATCATAATGGTGCTATTTATTTGTTTCTACTAAATTTTCTCATTAAAATTCTTTCCTTCAGCTTAACTCTTTTCTGTACAGACATCTTGATTAACATACCTGCCATGTTCTTTAAGAGCATAAGATCCTGGGAGTAAGAAAAGCATTTTAATTAAGAAAAAGGAGTCAGAGACTATATGATCTATCATTTTTTAACCTGGTTACATAAGAAGCATAAATCTGTAGATCACGAGTCTCCTGGCATTAGAGAAGAATGTTGTATTCTGAGGCAGAAATAACATACATAAAACTTGTTTGTTGCCTGGATAAAATATACCTTATGGCTGGTCACTTCTCCTCGATACCTCTGTATTCATATTACTAATTCACCTCAAATTGCCCATTTGGCCTCTCAGATGCTCTGCTGTTGTTGTTGTTGTTGTTTATTGTTGTTGGAAGGACAGTGACTTGGAGAGTGGGGGAGTATCTAGTTTTCTGGTGGCTCCAAAAAAATCTGGTCCCCTTATAAGCTAATAGGCATTTTCCTTTATATATTTTGAGCTTTCCTCATGTTAATAACTCTCCATCGGCTTTCTCAATACTCAAAACTTGCAACTCTGAGGTATAGCCTGCAAAATGCATGTATCTCACTCAGTGTGTCTCCATATATAAAGACTTTTCAATACCTCATAAATGCTATCATAAAACTAAGACCGAATTTTCTCAAGTCAGGAGGTCATGAAATGAACGTGACATTTTAAAAAGTAGGAAAAATGGTGTAAAAAGAAAACTGACTCTATTTGTTTCACCTAAATGCTCTTAAAATTCTTAAACTCTTTCCTTTGGCTTCATTCTCTCTCATGCAGACCTCTTTATTAACATGCCTGCCACCCTGAGATCGTAAGCTCCTGGGGTATAAGAATTCAATGTTAATCTTCCTTGTTTCCCTATAATCTGACAATATTATATTATAGCCACAAAATAAATGTTTAATGATGAGGAAATAAAAGAATGAATTTAAGTTCCTGAGAGAAAAGGAAAAAAAAACCCTGCTCTTACTTATGGAACTTATTATGCTTAAAGGATCTCTGAGTAATCATTATCAATAACAAAGAACATTCATTGCTTATTAAATATAATCCTATTTAGATAATGAGCAAGCGTACTCTTTTTCTCTGAACTAAAATACTCCTTTATTAGCAAGTATTGAAAACTAAAATAATACACATGGTAATTTGTTAATGAAACACTAAAGGAGAAAGATAATTACACAGAAATGAAGAAGATATGGGAAAGTGAAGAAAGAGAAAATCTAGGTCTTTTTCTTCATGTTGTGAATTCCTCAAGAGTTCTGAATCAAAATGTGAGTGTCATAAATAGGACGTTTGCTTTGTATGTTGATTTACTTTATAATACATCATTAGGGAATATCCACTGTCTTTATTTCCATTACTCTTGGACATTAGGCACAGTAAAAATCAATGCTGATCATTTATTGCAGCATCTGTGTAACTGTATGAGAGGAAAGAGTCATTGTTGGGCATAATGGTATTGCACTATAGTACATTAAAATTACAGACTGTTGAAACATAGCAGGTGTTTTCCCAGTAGATGTTTGAGATAAGAAAAGGATCACTTCTCTCGCATTCAAGAAGACTGACGCAATAATTAGGAAGACAGTAATTTAGAAAATTATAAAGCTCTCATTTAGTCAAAGTGAATCTTTGACTATGACTTTGTAATCACTTCTTAATGGGCTCTCTTGAATGGCTGTGTATCAGCTGTCTGTGCCTCTCACAATTTTATTGTCTGAACTATTAAAGATATTTCAATATTTTCATACTACATATCAGCCTGCTTCTTATCCTTTTTGACTTAAAGTAACCATCATCACCAAGCTATTCGAGTCCCATATATCCAGGTTCTTTTAACATTCTACAGAAAATATAAATTATTTTAAAGTAAAACTTCAGGAAAAAGTGTTGGAGGAAGTGATTGCTGGACCATTTCACTTACATTAAAAAAGTTTTACTACTTTTCTGACATAATAGCCATTTGGAGCTATGACAATATGCTCTTTTTACAAATTTCTGCTCCTGCTTTTAGATCACTAATGAAAAATAAACACAAGCTACAATTATTTTCTGCTACTTCTATTCCAGGATAAAAATTTTGACTATGACATTCCTGTGTCTACCTCTCAGTTATTTTTGAAAATGCAATACAATATTTTGGTGAATTCCGTCTTTAGCAGAAATGATAACAATTATAATAACGTAATATCTCCAAAGAAGATATTCAAGGTGGTTCGTGTTGATGTGACTGAAACTGGTTTGACTTTTAAAGCCAGTTTCCATCTGGCCTAAAATGCTACAGTATCAGATAGTTGGCAATGGTTTCCCCAACCTGTTTGACTCAGCTTAAAAATCCAACATCAAAACCTCAGCCAAAACAGCAGGCAAGAAAGTACAGTCTGGCATCTTTACGTTTAGCCAATTCCAAAGGTCAATGTGAACCAAAGGCCGCAGTGCTCTGTTCAGAGACATGTCACCTACCAAACTTTAAATTTCATGGCACATCTTGAACTTAGCAAACCAATATCATATGAAAGAAAATGCTAGCTTTCATTTTGAGGCAAACTGAAATAGCTCAATTTAAATATTTCTTGTGGTTCTGTTCAATTCAGCAAACACTATACATATACTTTTCACAAAATAATATGGTAGTTATAGGGCAGTAGGGGTGGCAGAAACAGAAAGCAAAACAAAGGAAAGCACAAATCCTGATGTCAAGGTGCCTATAGTGCAGTGGTTTCCTGGGTAGGAACAGCAATCAAATACGTAATATAATTTGTGTAATTATTTGAGTTTTTGTCTGTCTGCCTGTATGTTAAAAGCTGAATATGCTAAACTATAATAAAGATTCAAGAAAGCAGTAAGTGATTATAAATGATAGTTGGATGATGGAAAACTTTATGAGTGAGATGGCATTTTAAGGAATATTCTTGGAAATCAAGTAAACAGAATAAAGAGAGGCATAAGGCAGGACCATGCAAAATGTGTTCGTGTAACATCAAGGTGTCCAGACTGAATGGGGAACAGAGTCCTTGAAGAAGAATGAGAAATGGATCGGGAGAAGCAGATGGAGGAAGCCAAAATGCCAAGGACCTTAAATCCAGCCTGACAAGTTTGAACTGCAGGCAATGAGGAGTTAGGGGCTGTTTCTGTTTTGTTATTAGCAGGTGGGTGAAATTATCAGGATTCCTTGTTAGAAAGAATAACCTCACAGTCTTGTGCAGGATGGAATAAATGAAAGCGGAAGAAAAACAGGAGGTCATTACTCTATCCTGAGCAGAAACAAGCCCCAAATTGAAATGATGGCAGTAAAAACAGGAAGACAGGAACTCATGTGGATAAAATGATTTCTTTTCTTCCACTCTTGAAAAAAACCTTTTCACATTCACATGTGCAATTATTACCTTGTCATAGGTTAACAATGACAGTGTGTCACTAACATTTTCTGCAAGAATTTATCTTGCTATGTATTAAAACGGTTTGTTTCCAACATGAAATTTTATTTTCGATGTAGTCTTTCTGCCTGTGAAAATGTTCTGAAGGTTGGAAAAATATCGGAACTTGAGGAGGTATTTGGTGGCCAAACATTCATACTCAGGGTTTTAATTTTGCTTTCTTTCAAAGGTTTTTATTGTTGTTTGTTTTGTTTTGTTTTTATTTTTGAGTTAAGGTATCACTCTGTCATGCAAGCTTGAGTGCAGTGGTGGGATCACAACTCACTGCAGCCTTTACTTCCTGAGCTTAGGCAATCCTCCTAAGTAGCTGGGACTACAGGCATGCACCACCACACCCAACTAATTTTTTCATTTGTGTGTGTGAGTGTGTGTGTGTGTGTGTGTGTGTGTGTGTGTGTGTGTGTGTGTGTATGTATGTAGAGACCAGGTCTCACTATGTTCCCCAGGCTGATATTGAACTCCTGGGCTCAAGCAATCCTTCCTCCTTGGCCACCCATAGTGCTGGGATTTCAGGCATGAGCCACTGCATCCAGCTTATAGGTATTTTTAAGGATGAGCTTTGAGTCCCAAACTAGTAGCTGAAAGGATACGATAACAAAAGCCAAACATGTTCTGGGTAGAAAGCCACTAGTCGGGAAGGAACTAAATACTAGTGACAAAGCTAACTTACATGATGGACCAGAGTGCTGGTGTAAGCTTGTTAGGAAATTAAGACTTCACGATAAAGGTTAGATAACTGAAAATATAGTACTCAGTGAGGTAGGGAAATGCCTACATTCATTCATTTGTTCACAATCTCGTGAATTAGCCATGACCTTAGCAAGACATTTGTCAAAAAAAGACTTTAATATATTTCTAATCAGAGTTATCAATTCTAATATCAAGTTTTTGAAATGTTTTAATATTAGAGTATTTGTAAAGCATAAGAAAATGTATCAGGATTCAAAATAAATTTTCAAATAATTGTTTTCACTAGTAAATCTATGCCATGAATAAAATATATAAATAATGGTGTTCCTTAGAATATTCTTTAAGAAAGAAAAAACTTGATGGTTTCTCTCATATGCCAGCCCTGGCATGTCTCCCTTTCTTTTCTCTCTTCTTTCTCTAATAAACTTTGTTTTAATACTTT
>NW_007260285.1:0-20004 GCF_000164805.1 Carlito syrichta | reverse complement strand
TACAATAATTTTTCAAGGTCCACTATGAGTGAGAACATGTGATACTCAGTTCTTTATTTCTGTGAAAGATCACTCAATATTATAGACTCGAAGTCCATCCAAGTTGCTGTGAAGTTCATGATTTTGTTATTTTTATGACTGTGTAATATTCCATCATGTATGTGTACCACATTTTTTTATCCAGTCCTCTTTTGATGGGCAGCATGGTTGGTTCCATGTTTTTGCTACCATGAACAATGCTGCGATAAACATATGTGTGCAGATATCTTTTTTATAGAGTGATTTGAGTTCTTCTGGGTATATTCCCAGGAGGGGGATTGTGGGGTCATTGGGAAGGTCGATTTTTAGATCTTTTAAGAATTGTCACACTGTTTTCCACGGAAGCTGTACTAGTTTACACTCCCACCAAGAGTGTAGAAGTGTTCCCTTTTCACTTTATCCTCTCCAGTGGCTGTTGTTTTTTGAGTTATTGATGATAGCCATCCTGACGGGAATTAGGTGGTATCTCAGTGTAGTTTTAATTTGCATTTCTTTGATGACTAGTGAGACTGAGCATTTTTTTCATGTATCTGTTGGCTACCCATATGTCTTCTTTTGAGATGTGTCTATTTATATATTTTGCCCACTTTGTAATTGTAATTGGGCTGTTTTTTTTTTTTTCTCTTCAGCACATTTGAGTTCCTTGTTGATCCCAGATATTAGGCCTTTGTCAGACATGTGCTTTGCATAAATTCTACACATTTTATCACTCTAAATTTGTGTGTGTGTGTGTGTATATATATATATATATATGATACATACATATATAGGATATGAATATATAAAATGTACATATATGAAACACATATATACATGTGTTTATATACTAACATATCATATAAAATATATTAAGATAATCTTTAGAATCTTAACAGTATCTTTTTTTTTAACAAGGGACTTCAGAGAGATCTGTATTTACTCTATATATTTCCTAAATATAATTTTGCAACTGGGAAGGAAAACACCTATTTTAACCTTGTAAACTTAAATAACTTTCTATTTTAAGGAATATCTGAAGATGCAAGATTTTTCAAATAAAACAATGTGGGCATTCTTTTAGCCCAATTTAAATTTCACTGGCGTGAAAGAAAAGCATACAATAACTATTCTAAGTCTGGCTTATTCCCCAATGGGAGAAATGTGTATCACATGAGTAGAATAAATGTAAATGAAATGAGAACATAACTATAATACATATGACTGTCAGAAAACCATTACCACCAATGTACACAGGGAAAGTGAGAAACCAAGAACTTCAACAAAATAAAGAATGAAGTCTATTATAATAGCAATCAAATATAATAAACCACCTGTGGATATTATTTCTGTCAGTGACAGAAAGTAGATGGATGAATAAAATACTCAAGTTTCAGCAGATTTATCAGAGAAGCTTGAGCAAACTCAAGAAAACATAGTAAAGTGACCTCCAGAAGTAGCCTAAGCCTAATGAATGGAGTGTAACATTGCCTTACCAGAATTTTACCCTATTCAAAATATTTTTCTAATATTATCTTCTCTTAGAAGATCTTTTAACTAAAATATTTAAGGCAGAAAATATCATTTATACTGGACCTCAACTTAGAAAAAATGCATTTAATTAATCATACTTTGTTACTTTCAAAACCTTTCACTTTTTAGAGAACTGTTGGTTTACATGCAGTTGTCAGAAATAATATGGAAGGTAAACTAGTTCAATCTCTACAGAAAACAGTGGGCAAATTCCAAAAGAACTAGAAATTGACCTTCCATAGGACCCAGCAATCACTCTTCTGAGAATACAACTGAAGAAACTTAAGTCACTCTACAAAAAAGATACCTGCACACACGTTTATTGGAGCACTATTTACAACAGCAAAAACATGGAACCAACTGTGTTGCCCATCAAAACTAGATGAGTAAAAAAATGTGGTACATATACATGATGGAATATTACACAGTCATAAACAAGGACACACTTATGGACTTTGCAGCAACTTGGATGGATTTCATCTATAATACTCAGAAAATAATACTTTATCCCAGAAATAAAGGACTGAGTACCACATGTTCACACTCATAAGCCGACCCTGAACATTTACCATAATACTATACAAAAGGGATTGGCAGCCAGGCTCGGTGATTCAGCCTGTAATCCCAGTGCTTTGGGAGGCTGAGGTGAGTGGATTGACTGAGACCACGGGTTCGAGACCCACCTGGGCAACTTGGCAACTTGGCGAGACCTCATCTCTACAATAAAATCAAAATAATTAGCTGAGCATGGTACTGCATGCCTGTAGTTCCAGCTACTTGAAAGGCAGAGGCGAAAGGTTTGCAGGAGCCCAGCAGGTTGAGGCTGCGGTGGCCGGGAGTGGCCACTGCACTCCAGTCTGGGTGACAGAGTGAGACTCCAACTCAAAAAGGGGGGGGGGGGGGTTGGCAGTAGCTGGAAACTACCAGGGGTGGGGGAAAGCACATAACATTAATAAGGGTACCTGATCTCAAACCAGACAAAGTGGAGACCAAAAGTAGGCCCAAACTTTACCTGTACGATGACCACTTGTATATCTAATACTGAATGATACTCCACATCTTTAAAATAAAATAAAATTTTTAAAAAAGAAATAATATGGAGGAGACCCTACACTTAATATGGAGGAGACGCTATACTCTTCATGCACTACCTTCCAATGAAAACACTTTGCACAACTATAGTACCATATCACAATCGGGAAATTGACATTGATAAAATCCACTGATTTTTTTTTTTAACCATAAAGATATGGGGTACAATTCAGGGTTAGGTATACAAACGTTGATTATGCAGTTACCCTTGTTGATGAGGTTTGCCCCTCCCTCCCCTAGCAGTTTCCCTCAACTGCCAATCCCATCCCCCTCCCCTGACAGTTTCCCACTAGGGATTCCCAGTTTGCCAATCCCTTTCTTATAGTATTATAATAATTGTTCAAGGTCTGCTTATGAGTGACAACATATGGTACTCTACTCTTTGTTTCTGTAATAGATCACTAGTATGATCAACTCTAAATCCATCCAAGTTGCTACAAAGTCCATATGTTTGTCCTTCTTTATAGCTGCATAATATTCCATTGTGTATATGTACCACATTTTTTTAATCCAGTCCAGTTTCAATGGTCAACATGGTTAGTTTCAATGGTCAACATGGTTGGTTCCATGTTTTTACTATTGTGAACAGAGCTGCAACAAAAATACGTGTGCAGGTATCTTTTCTGTAGAATGATCCGAGTTCTTCCGGGTATATTCCCAATAGGGGAATTGCTGGGTCATATGGAAGGCCAATTTCTAGTTCTTTCAGAAATCACCACACTGTCTTCCAAAGAGGTTGCACTAGTTTGCATTCCCACCAGCAGTGTAGAAGCGCTCCTTTTCTCACCAGCATCTGTTGTTGTTTGTTTTATTAATGATGGCCATTCTTACTAGGGTTAGGTGGTATCTCAATGTGGTTTTGATTTGCATTTCTCTGAGTGAGGTTGGGCACTTTTTCATGTGTCTGTTGAGGTTGGGCACTTTTTCATGTGTCTGTTGGCTGCCTGTATATCTTCTTTTAAGAAGTGTCTATTCATGTCTTTTGCCCACTTTCTAATGGGGCTGTTTTTTTTTGTTATTTTTTTCCGCCGTTTGAGTTGATAAAATCCATTGACTTTATACAGAGTTCACCAGCTTTATATGCAACTATCTGTTTGCACTTATATATTTAGTTCTATGTAATTTTTCACGTGTGTAGATTATGTGCCCACCGCCATCACAGTCAAGATACGGAGTAGTGCTATCACAAGAATTCCCTTGAGTCCACTTTTATAGCCACAAGTGTCTTCTTCCTTCCATTCTTAACCTCTCTCAAGCGCAAATTTATTCTCCATTTCAATAATACTGGTATTTCAAGAATACCACATAAATGGAATCAAACAGCATGTTAATTTTGGGCATGAACTTTTTTCAACATAATTCCCTTGAGATCTCTCAAAGGTGTCAGAGGGATCAATTGTTTGTCCATGGTAGCAGGTAGAGTGATTCCTCTCACTTTATTATCCTTTTCCAAAATTGTTTTCAGTTATTCTGGTTCCTTTGCCTTTCTGTAAATTTTTAAATGATTTTGTCTATGTTTATGTCTAAATAAAACTTGCTAGGATTTTGATAAGAAATGCATTAAACCTACAGAACAATTTTGGGAGAAAGGATTCTTCACTGTGTTGAATGTTCCAGTGCATGAATACAGTTATGTCTCTACTTAGATCTTTTTAAATTTCTTTCAGTAGTATTTTTTAAATTTTCCAACATGAAGATTCTGTATATATTTTACCAGATTTTATCCAAGTATTTCATTTTTCATTAGACCAATTGTAAATGTTCCACAATGATCATTAGTATGCAGAAATTGATTCTTTTTTTTATATGTTGATCTTGTATTTTGCAATGTTGTTTAACTCACTAATTGGTTCAAGGAAGTTGTTTTTTGTTTGTGTTGATTCTTGGGATTTTTTGCATAGACAATTACTTCATCTATACATAAAGATGGTTGTATTTCTTCCTCTCCAAACTGTGGGGGGTTTTTTGCTTGGTTTTATTACTTCTTAAAGTGTAATATTATGGATGAGTAAGTAAAGATAGATATTAAAATGTATAACAATAATATGATCATAATTTGATTTTTTGCTTAAAAAGATGATTAGTTTGAATAAAATGAACTATGGAAAGGAAATAATAGCATAAACATTCTCTAGACTGTTTTAATTATAATCACCTAACATCAGTACCAGAAATAACACTAGTAAAATTGGTGATGCTGTTCAGTTAGCAGCAAATTTTGTGCAACTGTACCAAGTATGTCGGAAAAAAAACAAATTTTTTCTTTCGTGATAACAATTTCTTAGAAACAAATCAGCATAAACAGATAAATCTAATACTTGAATATATTATGGCTTATCATTTTAATAAAGAGGTTTTTGTTCTAATCACTTCAGATAGAAATGACTCTTATTACCACAAATTAATTATAGGTAAGAGTTTGAATCTATCATGAAATTAAAGCTCCATAAATTTTCATTTTGTAAGTGACAGAGAAAAAATAAAGTTGTGTTATAAATATTGTTTTTTATCTTGAAATATTTTTCTTTTTTTTTTTAGATTAAGAAATACAGTTTACTTAGAAAGTAAATTGGAGAGAGAGAGAGAGAGAAAGAGAGAGGATTCATCTCCCCAAGGGAGGGGAGAGGGCCAAAGCTTAAAAAAGTATGGCAACAGCCATAGCTCTAAGATCACATACCACACCAGAGTCAGTAAGGCAATGGCCAACAATATTTTCAAAAACAAAATTTCATATAAGCTAGCTTTCCCTTCATACTGAAGAACTCTTATGTTTCCAGATATCAAAAATTAGGACTTGATACAGTGGATTTATTATTAATAAGTCTAGGACAGCATGTCCCAAAGTATGGTAAATATTGGCCAACAAAGATGCTCTACAGGAAAATTTATCATTAATTAGTTTAATTTATAATAAAGATACAAATCCCTCTTTTGAGATTATTACTTATTACCTTATTAAATTGTCTATGAAGTCTTTCATTATTAAAATCTGTCTACCTTTGTTTAATTCACACTTCGCCAAATTTACTTGACTATTAAACAGTACTCAGGAGTAATAAACACATTAAATTCCTTAGCATTATGCTAGGAAACACTAGCATAGAAAATGCTGCTTTACTCCTTCAATAAGTGCTTCGTTCTCAGGGATTTGGGAGGAATTACTGAAGTGTTTTGGATTCTCTTTCTCTCTACTGAATATAATGCCACCACCTTGCACCATACCATGGACTCAGTGTCTGACAGATGACCAGGAAACTCATGTGAAAATCAGTTGTGCTGGTGCATTGCTGACCAAATCTTATTGTGCTAGCATATTGCCGAACAAATCTAATTGTGCAAATGTTTCACAGCTAACATGGCAATTCAGCAGCTATTTAAACACATGAAATTGTGTTCAACAGATGTTTATTTTCTTCCATCTTCACCTAGTTGTCTCTAATACTTACCCAATCAATTATAGTCATAAGCACCTCGAGAATAGTGACAAACCTGAAAAGCTATTTTGGAATCATCAAACTTTCAACTTCCTTGATACTATACAAATGACTAGTCACTCTATTAAGAATGAAGAATGTCTATTCAAATAAATGACACCAAATTCTAGCTACTTTAGTCCATTTCAAAGTAGAACTAAGATTACGTCCACTTAAAAATATATCCTAGCCGGGCTCGGTGGCTCAGCCTGTAATCCCGCGCCCTTGGGAGGCTGAGGTGAGTGGATTGCTTGAGCCCGCGGGTTCGAGACCCGCCTGGGCAACCTGGCGAGACCTCATCTCTACAATAAAATCAAAAAACCAGCCGGGCGTGGTAGCGCGCGCCTGTAGTTCCAGCTACTCGGAAGGCTAAGGCAGAAGGATCGCTGGAGCCCAGCAGGTCGAGGCTGCGGTGGCCGGGAGCCGCCACTGCACTCCAGTCTGGGCGACAGAGTGAGACTCCAACTCTAAAAAAAAAAAAAAAAAAAATATATATATATATATATATATATAATATATATATCTTAATTTTTTATATTTTATGCATAGCATAGGAGAACTTGAAAGTAAAATCTTATAAACTTCCAAGCTACACTAGGCGTTTACAGTGAATTCATGTCATGTCATATTATCAAGAACTATTTTAAAGTGCACTGTCAAAATCAAAGGATTATTTTGAACTATTTTATCCATTGCCCCAATGATTCTAATCATTAATCTTCTATTTGATTAGTCTTCCAAAAATCAAATTCCTCTTAATACAACATGTACTGCATTTTGTTTTTCTCCTTATGTTAATGAAAAGTTGGTAATTACGTCTCTATTCCAAACAGTATCACATCAGTCTTCATATGAAACTATCCACTGTTATTATCTCAATAATAAGCAGTTGAGTAATCCTTAAATAAAAACATGTCAAAAATGTTGACTCAGTTAAATGCAGTCTCTGACTTATATCTCATTCATTTTGGAAAGTCTTTATATTTACATAGTCATTTCTAGATTTCTTTACTCTGGATAACACATTTCTGGCTTTTTATGACTAACCAAATCAACATTGACATTTAAAAACATAACAAATATTAAAAGCAAAATGAATTTGTTAACACAAATTTGACCTTTGCATTTTTTCTGGATCTTAAAAAAGTATACTTTCTGTTTATATTTCTCTCAACAAAGGATAAGTAGTTTGAAGCATTGATGACACGGCTTAATGAGATAACAAAGTATGAAATATTACTAACATTATTATGGGGAAAATGCACTTTACTTAACCTTATGTTCTTCAGATATGTAAGGAGAGCCCATTTAATCATTCTGTTGCATTTCATATTTTATTTTCAGAGCACATAAGATGCTTTTCCTATTAGCCAAGTAAGTGTCTGTGTTTGTGTCTCAGAAAGTATCTAGACCTAGAGCAGATCATTCCATTAAATATTCAAGAACAAGCCTGGTAGATTTCCAAGAATACAGATGTGAGACCACCTAATTAGAGTGGGGAATTAAGAATTTGCTCAGAGAATTAAGGGTTAGGAAATAAAAGATGATTAGAGCTCTAAGAAAACCTGTGGATAACTCTCTTATTCCATCATTCTAAGAAAAAGGTTGTGATTTCTGCCTGGTTATTATAGATTCTTTATAACAAATTAAATTAACTCTAATTGAGCCTAGTTCATCGAAAAATTATTCAGACATATTAGTCTTGTATTAGGCTACCTCACTTGGCACCAGAGATTCAGACACTTATGATATCCTCTGGAACTCTTGGGATCTTGAAGTCAAACATGTGTGAACAATGAATAAAGCAGTTGAGACTATATATTGAAGAATGTCTGGGCTTCATAATTTCTTGAAAAATATGCCAGGTATTTTTACCACCACATGCAAATACTTCAAATTTAACACTTAAGGTAGTTTGCCTCTTTTGTTTGCAAGGAATAAAAACTTGCCAAGTTACCTCAAATAATTTAAAAGTTGTAAGAATAAACATTGTGGTACGTACATACTCGATTCTCTTCCCAGTTTCTCATCTCTAAAACTACCCACTTTTAACATTGCAGTCATTTCCACCATCTTTGTTCTGGTGGATAACACTGCTTCCCTCGGCATCATCAGTAGGGCAGCTTAAAAAAACAGCTAGGCTGATCACATACTTTTCCCTATGAATTATAATTTTAAACTAAATGATAGAAAGACTGTGTTTTGGGGAACTGGATCTCAGTAATAACAGCATGTTAATAGAATTTTATTTTGCTTTTTCCATGTCTGTTGACCCAACTCTTCAATGGACTGGAATCTATGATAGGGGAAGTATGTCACAATAGATTCATACCTTTGTGGATGTCCTTTGCAACAATCTTATTTCGCACATATGAACATGCACGTCTGTAAGATACAGACAATCAAAGCTGAACAATATGTACTGTGAAAAACCAGAAACCTGGATAAATCTGGAATCTATGGAAATTCTGACCCCGAAACGTTCACTCCATGCTCCATTATAGATGAGATTCGTTACGTTTTGGAGTCCTTCTTTGGAAAAATCTATCCAGTGTTTTCTCAACCAGTTCTATCTGTTGTTCTCTGCCTAATAGCTTCTGCTAAAACAGAAAGTCAGCTTTCTAAGAGTTTTGTTATAGTTCTTCATAATCCCAACTTTCTACCTTATAACTTCCTCTTAGCCTCCCCTCTTAATGCTATGTTTTTATTTTCATAAAATTATTTCAATTTCTAAGAAAAAAATTGTCATTTCTTGCCTACATTGCCACAGATGGACAGGTAACCAGCTGACACAGTGCCCTTAAGTTAGCTGGTGACTACGCGTTCATTCAACAGTAAGATCCCTGTGTTTATATTGTTTACCCATTTGGCCACGGTCTGGATATAGCTGGATTTTAAGGCCTGTCAAGTACAATGATGAAGAATCACTAACCTCAGAAGTCTTAAATTAGAAACAGTTGAACTTGAAGAAGAATTATTCCAAAGTTAAAAATAATTTGGTGTTAAAATTCAATGGCAACATAGCTTCTTCCTTGATATTAGAGTTATAATAATTTCTAGAATTGTCAAATGCCAAGGTTTTAGCTTAATAATTAAAGATTGAATATCATTATGGGGATCCAAGATTATATAATTTCACAGATGAATTATCTTTTTTGTTGGTTTATAGTTGGCTATTTGTTCTGTATTTCTAGTCTATTGTTATCAAAACAGTAAGTCTTCAGCTGCTCTACATATATTGTCTACATTTTATGCAAAAACTGGGAAGAAAATTACAAGAGATCTTATTTTGTGGGACTTCTTTTTATTTAAAAAGAAAAGTCTTTTTTAAGATTTGTATCTACATGGCACTGACCAAAACTATGTCATATAACCACCCATAACTGTGATGGAAATTGAGAGATCAAATAATTTAGCTTCATTGGCAGAGCAATAAAAGAAGATAAGAGCAGAGTTATAAATGTCCTTGGGAAATCTAGCTATGGTGTCTGTTTCAGCAATATTAAGTTTCTCAGAAGATTCTAGTGGAAAGGCTGATGTCAACAGACAAATGGAGTAGAAAATGAGGAACACGGTCTAGGCATAGTCAATACTTCTCATGTAAAAATAGCTGCTTTAAGGGGAAAAAAATCATTCGGTTGCTTTTACAGCTGCATTTTGGATCTTGTAAACTAAAGATACATGTATCCAAGCATCTTAAAAGCCACAATAAAAATTTTTTGTAATGCCTATGAAACAATAAAGCCTCTCATGAGTCAAAAATTTATTGTTGGATGTTTGTGTTGCCTAACTTGATAAAAACACTTAAAATGGGCAAGAGTCCTAGAACAATGAAACAATAAACTATAATCCAAATGCATATTAATCCAATTAAAAGAGAAGAATTTGTGCAAATCACTCAATCTAACGTTGCAGAAAGCAAAACTCTAATCTATACACTTCCTACAATAAATGTACTATTGACCAAAATATGGGACTATAAGCGTAATTTGTCCTATAGCACAAATGAGTAACTCAAAGGTGAACAGTAGTGGTATGTCTTCTATCTTAAATTCTATTATACAAAAACATCAGAAAACCTGTAAAAATTTACTGATAATTTTGTATATGAAATAGAATATATCAAAAGCCCACAGCAACTCCAAATCCTTTGCATAAATTTCTATTTCCAAATTTTGTTTGTAGTCACAAAATTCTAGTTCACTTCACCTGTACTTATATAGCATGTAGCCTTACTTTTTCTGGTCTCTCTGGTCTCTGGTCTCCTCCATCCTTGATTTTTTTTTTTTTTTTTTTGAGAGTGTTTGAATTTCTCATTTTATTACAAAGAGTTATTCTCCAGCTTCTTACCTAATACCTACACACCCACATCAGTGATGCTGCTCTAAAAATTTTTTCTAATGAACAATATCTCCTCTTCTTAGACAACAAGAGAAAATTTGTAACTAAGATTTTATTTGTTAAACTGGAAAATCAATCATTATTTTCCTTTAAAAATTTTTTCTTCCATTAACTCCCTAACTTTTCATAGCATATCTGGCCGTATTGCTTTCTATTTTGTTTCATTCTTCATGAACACAAGTTAGGAGAACATGAAGAAAGTCCTAGCCAGAGCAATCAGGTAAGAGAAAGAAATAAATCGCATTCAAATTGAAAAGAAAGAAAGAAAGAAAGAAAGAAATCAAGCTATCTCTGCATGCTGACTTTATGATCTTTAACCTAGAGAATCCTAAATACTTCTCTAAAAGATTCTTGGATTTTATAAGTGAATTCAGTAAAGTATCAGAATACAAAATCAGCACACACAAATCAGTAGCACTGCTATACATCAATATAGCAACAAACCTGAGATTCAAATCAAGAACTCAATTCCATTTACAATAACAGCCAAAAGCTAAAATACCTAGGAATATATTTAACCAAGGAGATAAAAGATCTCTACGAGGAAGATTACAAAACACTGATGAAAGAAACTGTAGCACATACAAATAAATGGGAAAGCATCCCATGCACATGGATTAGAAGACTCAACATCATTAGAATGAACATACTATGCAAAGAAACAACATTGTTAAAATGAACATATTACACAAAAATATTGAATCTACAGATTCAATGCAATCTCTATCAAACTATCAATGTCATTATTCACATAATTAGAAAAATCAACCCTAAAATTCAGATGGAATCAAAAAAGAACCAGAATAGCAAAAGCTATCCTAAGCAAAAGAACAAAGCTGAAGCTACCACATTATCTGACTTCGAATTATGCCACCTCAAGGTTATAGTAACCAAAACAGCATGGTACTGGCACAAGAGTACATAAATGAACCAATGACACAGGATAGAAAATCCAGAAATAAACCCAAATACCTAGCAACTAACCTGATCTTTGACAAAGTAGACAAAAACATACACTGGGGAAAGGACATCCTACTCAACAAATGGTGCTGGAAAAATTGGATCACTACATGCAGAAAAATAAAACTTGATTCCGACCTCTTACCATAAACAAAAGTTAACTTAAGATGAATTCCTTGAATATCAGACCTGAAACCATAAAAATCCTAGAAGAAAACCTAGGAAAAATTCTTCTGGACATTGGTTTATGCAAAGAATTTATGGCTAAAACCCCAAAAGCAAATGCAACAAAAACAAAAATAAATAATTGGAACCTAATTAAACTAAAAAGTTTCTACATAGCAAAAGAAATTCTCAACAGACTAAATTTTCTTTAATATTAAATTTACATATTATATTATTATATATTAAATATTTTATATATATTTATATTATATATATTCATATATTTATATATATATGAAGGGGGGCCCAAAAAACCAGAATTATTTTTTGCAGGGCAGGTCCTTTGTAGTTCAGGCTTCCTCTGCTAGGAACCCATTGGTGTCATTGTACCAGCTAGCCAGCTAGTGTTTTTGTGATTGGTTGAGTTTGGCTTCAGTGATTTTTTTTTTTTTTTTGAAGAGTCTTTCAGTGTGCTTGCCCATTTCATGATGTGTGATTTACGAGCACACCTACCCACATGGTGCTAAGTGTTCAACAGTTTTTTTACCAAAAATGCCATGACCCTCCTGCCCCACCCTTCTTATTCACCTGACCTCACCCTGAGCAACAGTTTTTTTGTTTCCTTGATGCAAAAAGTCTTCAAAGGGAAACATTTTGCCAATGTGGAAGAGGTGATACAAAAAGCAGCAGAAGCACTAAAAGGCATCAAAATTGATGAATTCAAAAACTGTTGAAAGCGTCTTGATAGGTGCATTGCATCAAACGGAGAGTACTTTGAGGGTGACTGAAATTTAAACATGTAAGAATAAATACATAACCGGACTCAGAGGCTCAGCCTGTATTCCCGCGCCTTGGGAGGCTGAGGTGAGCGGATTGCCTGAGCCCGCGGGTTCGAGACCTGCCTGGGCAACTTGGTGAGACCTCATCTCTACAATAAATCAAAAACTTAGCCGGGCATGGTAGCATGCGCCTGTAGTTCCAGCTACTTGAAAAGCCGAGGCGGAAGGATCGCTGGAGCCCAGCAGGTCGAGGCTGCGGTGGCCGGGAGCGGCCACTGCACTCCAGTCTGGGCGACAGAGTGAGACTCCAACTCAAAAAAAAAAAAAAGAATTTTGGGGGGTCTCCCCTCATATTCTCTCTCACACACACATCATGGAATATATATATATATATATGTGTGTAATATATGCATATATGTAATATATATACATATATATCACAATGAAATGCTATTCATCCATAAAAAAGAATGAAATAATGTATTTTGCAACAACTTGGATGGAATTGAAGAACATCACCCTGAAATAACTAATGCGGAAAAAGAAAACCAAACACTGCATGTTCTCACTTATAAGTGAGAGCTAAACTAAGGATAAGCGAAGGCATAAAGAATAGTATAATAGTCACTGGAGACTCAGAAGGGGGGAAGGGAAGGTGTGAAGGGATGAAGAATCATCTGTCAGGTACAATGTGCACAGGTGGGAATGGTGGATACACATAAAGCCCAGACTTCTTTGCCTTTATATAGTGCGGTCATGTAACCAACCAAATCCATAATTTATTTATAAACAATTATGTATTTACTCTTACATGTTTAAATTTTAGTCACACCTCCTAAAGCTATTGAAATTATTATTATTATTTTTTTTTAGTTGGAGTCTGTCACCCAGGCTGGAGTGCAGTGGCACGCTCACAGCCACTGCAGCCTCGACCTGCTCAGGTGATCCTTCTGCCTCAGCCTTCCAAGTAGCTGGAACCACAGGCATGTGCCACCACACCTGGCAAAGTTTTTGATTTATTGTAGAGATGAGGTCTCGCCATGTTGCTCAGGCTGGTCTTGAATCCCTAAACTCAAGCAATCCTCTCTTCTCCACCTCCCAAATTGCTGGAATTACAGGCTTGAGCCACCGCATCTGGTTATTTAATTATTTTTTAAAAAAGAAAACAGTAATGAAGTCATCACTGAAGTCATGAAGAGATGAGAGGATACAGGCCAATGTTGTCAAGTAAAGGCAAAGAGGAAATGCATTTATTTTTGCAGCAAATGTATTTCAAAGTAGACTCAATTATATCTTAGAAATATATTGAACTTAATAAAAACAAAAATACAACTTATCAAAATTTGTAGGGTGCAGCAAAAGCAATGTTTACAAAGAAACATTGAATGTATATATATATTTTTTTAATCAATATTTTTATTTTAATATTGTGGGGTACAGTTAAGGGTTAGGTATACAAATATGCTTCGTTCAGGCACCCTTGTTGATAAGGGGTGTCCCCAGACAGATATTGAACCATTAATCCCACCTCCCTTCCCCTCCCTCCTCCCTCCCATAGTTTCCCACCACTGTCAATCCTTTTCTTATAGTATTACGATAGTTGTTCAAGGTCCACTTATGAGTGAGAACATGTGATACTCAGATCGGCCAACTATTTAAAAACATATACAATCTCTCACAGAAACAAAAATGTATATATTTTTAAAGATGGTGCAGGCCTATAATAGCACTTTGGGAGGCTGAGGTGGGAGGATTACTTGAAATCAAGAGTTCAAAACCAACTCAGGCAACCAAGTGAGATCCCTCATCTCCACACACACACAAAAAAATTTAAAGTTAGCCAACCACAGTGGCTTGGGTCTGTAGTCCTAGCTATTTCAGAAGCTGAGGCAAGAGAATCATTTTTGCCCAGGAATCTGAGGCTACAGTTGGCTATGATTGTACCACTGCACTCCATCCTAGAAGACAGAGTGAGACTTTGTCACAAAAAAAGGAAAAGAAAAAAGTTACATATGAAAATTAATAGTCTAGGTTACCAGCCAGAAGAAGAGCAAATTCAATCTAAAATCTAAAACAAACAGAAGAAAAAAGTAATAACATTTGGAACAGGAATCAATAACATTGAAAATATGAAATTAATAGATAAATTGAATAAAACCAAAAGTTGACTCTGAAAAGACCAATAAAATTGATAAATTTCTAGGCAAGTTAACTAAGAAGGAAAAAAAGAGAAAGATGATATAAATTACTACATCAGAAATTTTTAAAAGGCCATCACAATTAATCCTATGGACATTAAAATGATAATAATGGAATATTTTAAACAACAGTGTGCCCACTTAGGTGAAATGGAAATGGCCTAATTCCCTGAATTCACATTCTATGAAACTTACACAAGAAGACAAAGATAATCTGAACAGGCCTATATCTATTAAAGAAATTGAATCAATAATTGCTAACCTTCTACAACAGAAAGCACCCAGTCCCTGATGACTAGAATATTCTATGAAATATTTAAAGAAGAAATGTTATTGAGTACATTTTCATGTACCTGTTAGCCATTTGTATGTCCTCTCTGGAAAAATGTCTATTTAGGCCCATTTTTAGATTGGATTATTTGGTTTTTGCTAGTGAGTTGTATGTGTTTCTTTTGTATTTTGATTATTAACTCTGTATCAGATATATAGTTTGCAAATATTTTTTCCCATTCCATAGGTTGTTTTGTCATTCTGACTGTTGCCCTTTTTGTGCAGAAACATTTTAGTTGGATGTAGGTCTGCCTGTCTACTTTTGCTTGTGTTGCCTGTGTTCTTAGGATCTCATATCCAAAAAAGTATTGCCAAGACAGTGAGACATCACCTCACATGTTAGGATGGCTATTATTAAAAAGACAAGAGATTAGAAGTGTTGACAAGGATGTGGAAAAAGAAAATCCTTATACAATGTTGGTGAAAATGTACACTGGCATATAGCCATTATGGAAAGTAGTGTGGAGGTTCCTCAGGAAATTAGCATGCAATCCCACTTCTAGGTATATGTGTAATAAAATAAAATAAAATTATCATTTCAAAAAGATATCTGCAGACCCATATTCATTGCAGCAGTATTCAGAATAAACAAGGCATGGAAAAGTGTCTACCAATGGATGAATGAATAAGCAAAATTAGTTTACAAAGAAAAATAAATGCGTTAATGTCTTAGAAATCATATATAGGCTGAAAACCATCTCTATGGTCAAATTTTTCTTTGAGTTCTGTTACAGCAAATGTGGATTTGTTGTTACTTTATGTTTCTGTCTTTCACAAAGTTAATTATACTGCTAATAAATCAATATACACCATGTCTTAGCAATGACAATGTGATGAAATTGCATATACTACTGCACACCATGAGAGTTCTATGATATTAAGAGTAATTGACACTATGTAAAATATAGTTTAAACAGTATATGTAATTTTTAGATAAATATTGTAATGAGGATCTGAAACTTTTGCTGATTATTACATTCTCATGGATGTTAAAACACTAGGGTGTGGTGCTCAATTCCCTATATTATTCTCATCTTTCAGAGAGAAAATGACAATAATTTATGTAATTATTTTGGTTCCCCTCATTGCAAAATGAACCAAAAATGTTATTTCTCTTTTCTTGTTAATTTTTAATTTTTGATATGACATATTGGAAAATACATTATAATCATCCTATTTGTTTTTAATTACTATCAGAACTTTTCCTTTTCATACCTAATATGACTAAGAGTTATAATTAATCATGATTTGTTGAGTGAAATTCTAAAACTAACTCTTAATATTTAGGACAACATGATAGGCTTCTTTGAAATTAGGAGAAAGTATAGTGATGAAATTAATTAAATAAAAACCATGATGCATAACAAACCATGATCAACAGTGAAACAGACTTCAAATCTCACTAAACTTGAGACATTGTTTCTTTGAATTACTTAACAACTGTGGCAAAGATTTAATACATGTTCTCTGTCATGTATATTTTTATGCTTGCTGTAACATGTATAGTGGTAGCTCCCAAAGTAGTTTTTTCCTACTGTGTGACACACAAACTATAAGATTCAAGGGCAAGATTTCTCCATCCAAATTTCAGTTTTGCTAAATATAGCAAAAACTTTATTCTCCATTAGCAATAATGTCACTGACATTAATGAAGAAATGTCTTCTGTCCACGTGAACATATTTAAAATATAAGTTATTCACAATTTTTTTTTTGGAGAAAGAGAATCACATTTAACACACTTCACAACTGATTGGGATTATATAATTAATACCTAATACAAGGATGATTTACTTTAAATAATTAAGTAGTAACAATATGACCCTGTCTAAAATATTGAATTTTTAAAGAAAAGGAAATCCAAATAAAACACACCTAGTTTTAGACAACATATTAATTATACAGATACTAGTGAAGTTGCATTGACACCAACTCATATTACTTTCATGTTTAATTTAATTTCCAGTGTCTCAAATTATTATATTTTATTACTTCATAACGTCTCCAGAATTATTTCTATCAATCTCCTTATAAATTTCAAATTTCTATCAACTATGAGAAGTTAATATTTGACTATTGTCTTCCTGGAGACAAAGAAAATGAAAACATTCTTCAATCACATATAAAGGAAAAAATAAGAACTGTAGTTAATACTATGTATAATTTACGAAAGAAAGGGAGAAAAACAAATGTTAGTCGCCAAAGATATCAGAGCATCAATACACACTCTGTGACCAAATTCCTTTTGTGTTTCTTATAATTCAATATTGTATTACTTTTCTAGGCCTGCCCTAACAAAGTACCACAAACTGAGTGGCCCAAAACAAACATATTGTCTCACAATTCTGCAGGACAGGTGTCCAAAATAAAGATACTGGCAGAGTTGTGCTCCTTCCATACTCTCTAGAGCAGGACCTTTCCTTGTTTCTTCCTGCTTCTGGTAACGGCGTTCCTTGGATTGTGGCAGCACAATTCCAGTCTCTGCTTCCATCTCTACATGACTATCTTCCTCTGTGGCTGTGTGTCTTTGCATCTTCTCATGACATTCTACTCCAATATCTCCCTTTTCTCTTGTGTTTTGTTTGTTTATTTTGTCCCCACCCCACCCCCACCCCTTTTCTCTTAAGAACTCAGTCATATCGGATAAGAGTCCACCCTAATCAAAGATGACCTTATGCTAACTTGACTGTATCTACAAAGACCTTATCTTCAAATAAAGTTACATTCACAGATTCCAGTGATTGGGACTTCACCAAATCTTTTAGAGGGCACAATTCAACCTGTAAGAAATGCTATTTAATAGTGTTCTTCTATACCTATCACATTGAAACAACTATGTCATGGTAAGATATATACATATATATTTTTTAATTATATATAGCTATACATATACAGTTGGAAAAAACTAGTGAGATTGTGTCAACACTGTGCTTTAAAACTTTCCAGGTCAATCAGCAAAAGCATTAAAATGGAAATTTTTTAACTCACTTACTTTTAATAACTCAGATGAATGCATGCACAAAAAGAATTAAGCTATTAAAATATGACAAGTCAATATATTTTAGAGGCCCGCGTCATGCATTGGTTCTTTTCTGACTCTCTCTTTTTCTATAATGCCATCTTTAATCATTTCCTTATGTTACAGAAGAGAAAGTAAAGATTATGGGATTGTCCAAAGTTGTGGTTCTCAAACTATAGGATATACATGAATAAGACAGGGAGTTTATTAAAATTCAAATATAAGGATTCCATCAATAGTGTTTCTGTTGCCATACATGTGGGGTAGAATCTAGGAGTTTGTTTTATTCTAGGTTAATGCAGAACATAGAAACCACTCTAGCCATTTCAAGCAGAGAAGGTTTTAAAAAGAGAATATTTCCAAAATATTTAGAAGTAATTGAGGAGTGACAATTGGGAGCTGCCACTGGACATATGACTGAAAGACTACACCATGGCGGTCGCAGTTCAGCAGTTCAAATGCTGCCACTCCACACCACAGCTACCATTACTGAAAAGACTTACAAACTAGCAGAATGTCAAATCTAACCACTACTGAAATGTTTGACTTTCAGAGTGTGCATGCCAACTGGCATCAACACAAGTCATCATAGAAATATGATCTATCCTTCCACTATACAGGTCCACCTCACTGGCAGAACTTAAATCACATTCAAGACCTTTGACCTTAGCCACAAGGGAGAATGGGAAATGCAACTAAACTTATAGTCTTAGGGTGTCAGGAGAGGAGAGGGAAGACTATATTCTGTACAGCACTTCAAGTGGTTCTAAAGTTGTTGGTCCTGAAGACTACACTTGGAAAAACCTCAATGTTCACCAATTTGAAAAAAAATATAAACCAAAGCTAAAGTTGCAACCAATGTCTCTTTTTCATATCAGAGTTATTGTGAAAAGTAGTATTTAAGCTGGGCCTAAATTTTAAAAATTAAATCGAAAACAGGATTGTCACCAAAAGTATTATTATGAATAAATAGTTTGAGCCCACCATACAAATGTATGCCATTGTTATTAAATGAAAGAACATTCTAAATGATAGTTGATATCTACATTGTAAAAAGCTTTGATTTTCCAGGCTAAAGAATTTAAGTTTCACACCTACATCTTTTGGGTTTATACTAGCTGCTAAAACAAAAAGAATCAAAATACATAAGCCTCAAGTATAATGGAAGTTTATTTCACATTCATAGAACCATGTAAGATGGAAGTTGTTAGTTGATAGGCAGCTGTCCTCCACATGGTGGTTCAGAGAGTGTCTCCTTTCATTTTGGAGTGCAATTGTCCTCCAGGACCACATCATTATCCACATATTCCATCTTAAGGGGAAAACTCTGAGAACACTGCACCACTCTTAAAAATCATGGCCCAGAAGTGGCACATATCATTTCCTCACATTCTATTAGCTAGAACATGATTTTATATAAATACAAGGGACACTGGGAAATACAGTTTAGCTGTGTGGAAATAATTGACTTAGTTAAAAGTCTGCAACAATTCTGTAGTTACACATTCTTTAATGTGTTCTCCAAAAGACACTAATATTACAAGTTGCTCCACAATATAAAACAAAACAAACAAAAACCAATAGCCTGGAAAATCAAAGCTTTTTACAATGTAGATATCAACTATCATTTAGAATGTTCTTTCATTTAATAACAATGGTATACATTTGTATGGTGGGCTCAAACTATTTATTAAAAGGATCTGAGACTTTTTTAGTAATCTATTTAATTGTATTTATGCAAAGGTTTTATATATATTTAACAATTGAAACCCATTTCCAAAGGATGCTTTGGAAAATTATGTTATAAACAAATAGCGATTAGTGTTAATTTCTGAGTAGGAGAGTATTACTGTGTGATCAGAGCTAGTCTTTTGCATTATTAGCTGCCTGGTACTTGCAGGGCACATAGGAAAGGAATGAATTTAAGGAAGGTATATCATAAATGATGACATTTGTATAGTAAAAGCAAAACATTATATAGCCTGATTTATGCTGATGAGATGAAAACAAAAGAAGGTACAAAAAACATTGACACTAAAAA
>NW_007260284.1:442314-443608 GCF_000164805.1 Carlito syrichta | reverse complement strand
CCCAGTCATTCTGGGGACTCTTCATTGTCTGTGTTCCAGAATCTGTTTTCTCATTGTCTGATCTCCCAGGGGTCTGTGTAAGACCTATATTCTTCTTTTGGTTTTTCTTCATTTGTGCGGTTTTTCCCCCTCCTTACTTTTTCCTTCCCTCCACGTCACCGTCTTCTTTAATTCTGTTATTCAGGGGTAAAGGGATTGGTTTTACTTCTGTTTGTTCAATCTCCTATTCTTTATGTATGTCCTCTTACTTTGTTCAATTCTGAAGTTGCACTGTAGGTTGGAGGTGGTCCTTTTTGCAGTTTTGAGATGTACTTAAGGGGAGAGCTGTGATTCAAAATCTGTCAGCAGGTCCTGGTATTCGCTGACAGGCGTGTGGATAATGTGGAACCCACTTCCCACTGCCTTGGAATCTTTCCAGGGCAGTGGGGCTGTAGGTTTACTCCCTGAAATAAAATGTGGTTAGCAGAGGGGAGAGAATGGAGCAGATAGTGGGTTGAAGAGGGGAGTGGAGAGATAGAGGACTAAGGGGGGAAACAAACGAGTGTGCCAACAAATAGAGAGAGAGGCCTATACTGAAACAGATAAAAACAATAGACCGCAGCTACAGTCGAACCAACTCTCATACAAACAAAAATAAAACATATAGTGATGCTAGCATACCAGCTATCCAACCGCCTTATTAGTGTGCTGTTCCTCTATACAAAGACATGGTTTACAGACAGGATAAAAGAGAAGAAAAGGAAAAGGAAAAGAGAAAAAAGGGAACAATAGAGTAGGAATAGAATTAAGTCATTAAACTAATAGAATCAATGAAGCACACTCTGTGACATTTCGTTTAGGTCCAATGTCCTTTCAGGTCTGATTTCTAGTTTTCTTTTCAAGCTGGTAAATTAGTTTGCAGTTAGGGTCATTCCCCTGATCTGCTGTGAAGGACAGTTCAGAATAACCTCGGTTCAGAAGTTTGGTCTATGTCTTTATCAAGCGTGTTTCTCCCGTTTCGGTGTTGTTACCTTGAATCGCCAGCAGGTGGTGCTATCTCATCTGCTCGCCCCAGAGGGGGTGGGGCCGGACAGGAACAAGATGGCTGCCTGCCTCCGAGCAGGCAACCGGATCCCCACGCCAGGCAGACAGGACAGTCTCGGACGCAGGAGCGGTGGCAGCGATCCCAGCAGATCTTCCCTGAAGCGGTTTGGTGTGGATCTCCTCCGGCCGGGTTGTGATGAGCTACCCGTGCCCGAGGCCGCAGCGGCGGCGGCGGCGGCGACTGGAGCGCTGGTGGGGGAAGGGGCTGCGG
>NW_007260284.1:400226-441792 GCF_000164805.1 Carlito syrichta | reverse complement strand
AGTTTATAATACTGAGTGATCTCTCACAGAAACAAAGATCTGAGTATCACATGTTCTCACTCATATAGTAGACCTTGAACATCTATCATAGTACTACAAGAAAAGGACTGACAGTGGTGGGAAATTATGAGGGGTTGTAGGGAGGGGAAGGGAAGTGGGAATAATGGTAATGAATATCTGTCTGGGGATGGGGAGACACTCCTTATGAAGAAGGGTGCCTGATCGATACATATGTGTAAACCTAACCCTTAACTGTACCCCACAATTTTAAAATTAAAAATTAAAAAAATAAATAAAAAATAAAAGTTAAAAAAGGGGGCATTTTTTTTTCCTTTCTGTACTTTTGAATTCCTTATGGATCCTAGATGTTAGGCTTTTGTCAGATATACAGTTAACCAATATTTTTTTCCCTATTCTGTGGGCTGTCTCCCTGCTCTCTTGATGGTTTCTTTTGCTTAGCAGAAGCTCGTTAATTTGATGAGGTCCCACTTGTCTATCTTCATACTAGCAAAAACATGGAACCAATCGTGTTGCTCATCAAAGCTGGACTGGATACAAAAAATGTGGTCCATATACACAGTGGAATATTATGCAGCCATAAAGAAGGACAAATATACACACTTTGCAGCAACTTGGATGGATTTGGAATCAATCATACTCAGTGATTCATCACAGAAACAAAGAACTGAGTTCTATATGTTCTCACTCATAAGGTGACTTTGAACAATTATAACGTTATAAGAAACGTTCCACTATTGGAATAGTGGAAGACTGTCAGGTGGGGTGGGATTGGCAGTTGAGGAGAACTGCTAGGAGAGGGAGGGGCATATCTCATCAACAAGGTTACTTGCATGATTAATGTTTGTATACCTGACCCTGAATTGTACAACACATCTTTATAATAAATAAATTAATTAATTAAAAAAAAAAAAGAAATCCAATTTCTCCCTTTTTGGTAGTTTTATAGTTCTTTTTGCTAACCTCTTCATATTTCATATTTTCACTCATTCAATCTATCCTGATGGACTTTGACTTCCAGGAGAGTACTTGGAATTTAATTGTTTTACCCAACCTCCCCTAAACTCAATATCTATCACATAATGTATTACACAGGTGTTTAAACAACTTCTTTATTCCAGAAAGGTGTATTTCTTCTTCTTTTCTTTTCAAGATGTGGGGTACAATTCATGGTTAGGTATACAAATGCTAAATATGCGGGTACCCTTGTTGATGAGGTATACTCCCAGACTTTAAACTTTATTATAAAGCTACAATAATCAAAATAGCCTGTTATTGGTACAAGAATAGGAATATAGACCATGGAATAGAATTGAGAGTCCAGAAGCAAAACCTCAGTTTCTCAACTAACTCATCTTCTACAAAGCCTCCACCACCCACTACTGGGAAGAGAAGAATCTATTCAGTAAATGGTACTGGGAAAACTGGCTGACCACATGCAGAAGATTGATACAGGACCTGTACCTATCCCCATACACAAAAATTAACTCTCAATGGATCACAGACCTAAATGTAAAGTGTCAAACTGTAAGAACCTTAGAAAATGCAGGAGACACTCTTATGGAAGTTGGAACTGGCAACCAATTCCTGATCAAAACACGAAGTAGCCAGGCCATAAAATATAAGGTAGACAAGTGGGACCTCATCAAACTGAAAAGCTTCTGCAAAGCTAAAGAACCATCAAGCGAGCAGGGAGACAGCCCACAGACTGGGAAAAAATATTTGCCAACTCCATGTCTGACAAAGGCCTAACATCAAGGATTTACAAGGAACTCAAATGTGCTGAAAAGAAAAAAAAACAAACAGCCCCAATACAAAGTGGGCAAAAGATATGATTAGACACTTCTCAAAATAAGACATACAAGCAGCCAATAGATATATGAAAAAATGTCCAGCCTCACTAGTCATCAAGGAGATGCAAATTAAAAGTACACTGAGTTACCAGTTAGCTCCAGTCAGAATGGCCATCATCAATAACTCAAAAAATAACAGATGCTGGAGAATATGTGACAAAAAGGGAACACTGCTAGAAAAGGAAAAGGCATACCTCATCAACAAGGGTACTTGCTTGATTCATGTTGGTATACCTAACCCTGAATTGTACCCCACATCTTTACAATAAATTAATTAATTAATTTAAAAAATAAAAATAAAATAAATTTTAGATAAATGAAAACCTTACAGATAAAAAGAAGCGGTGATATATATCAGAGAGTCTAAAGATGATTCACCCAAAGTTGAGGAGTGATTAAATATGGGAAAATGAGAAAGAGGGAATGGTCTACAAGGATTTTTTTTTTATTTGGAGACTGAAGTGAATAACATTTATGAACTAGGGGGATTCAGTGGTGTAGGATGAGAACCTTTCTTTTTCCAACCGATCTGCTTTATCAAGGTGTTCATGCTTATGTGCTAGTTTCAGTCATCATATGATGTTTACATCACTGTTATTCTTCTTTCTGAATAAGTCATTACAGCCTCACTCCAGGCTGTATTCTTGTCTTGTCCTCCCTCATAATCTTATTAAATCCAGAGTCTCATCCTAAAGTCTCATCTTCCTTTACCTGTTTAATGGCAAAAGTGAAGGAAGTTGTCCATTGACAACTGCATTAGATTTGTATCTCTCAGGGTATGCAATTATCCCAGAAATGTCTGTGTAGACAATCAGCCTAAAAAGTAGATTTTTAAGTTTCACTCAAGTGATTTGAGTATAATAAAACTTTTACTCAAATGATTTAAGCCTTTGTGGCTAATTTAAAAATTCATTTTTCTCCATTCTTTGGGTTTCTACTCATTGTAGGGATAATGTCTTCTCTTAGGGCTCTCTCAGACTACTTCTTAATATTGACAGTCTTAAGTCACTTGGGAGGCAAATGTGGACAAGTTGAATCATTTTTTCAGGGTTTCAGCAGATATTCCTGGACTCCAAGGATTCAAATTCGTCCCTTTGCAAAGCCTCACCTTCCTACATATTGCCTAGAATTTACTGTAGTAAGTATTGATACATTGCATAAGAAGAGCACCTAAATCTGGTAATTCCTTATTACCCTTAAAGGTGACAATGCCTGAGAATTGGAAAAACAAAACAAAACAAAAACCTTTCCATTATCAGTGGACATTGATATGACATCAAGGCTTATAAGAGGTAACAGCTTAAAAAAGAGGGCACAGAAAAAAACCAAAACATAATAATACGGGATCATGTGCTTTGGGAGAATGTAAACAGTTTGAATTATTAAACTGTCAACTTGTCGGGATAGAGACAAACTCAAGTCTGGAGCTAAATCCCTCTGTGGCCCCAGCCCAGGCAGTGCAGAGCACAGAAGAAGGTGGAAATGAGTTTTTAAAATTCAAATGTCTCCTGTCCTGATTGTAAGCTTCTATTGTAATCCCCCAAGAGTCAGATAGCTAGTCTGTCTCTTTGAGTCATAGGTGTATTTACTTATTCTGAGAGCAGTCCTTAGGGAGAAAAAGAACCAAACAAGATTAGAAGCATGTTCTGCAACGGAAAAGGAAAGGAAGACGGCAGTATAGAAAGGTAAAATAAAGTGTTGTTTTTGACTGACTTTTTCTACAGAGTAAGAAAAGTGTCTAAATGCACATGAGTTTACAAATTACAGTTACATTTCCTTACTATATGTTATAAAATGTATTTTGAAAACTTTGGAAACTAAGACGTAGCCATGGCATATGGCTTGTTTATGGCCACATTGTGTTTTATTCTGTAATTAGTGCATGCAGATAGATAGATAGATTCATATACTGACATATACTATAAAACTTTGGGGTATATATCAAAATGCTTACCACCAACCTTTTATCATGATAGACCCTCCACACTACAAAATGTTTGTGATTCTAAGAACTTACCTCTGTGTGCCAGAGGACTTACCTCTGCATGTCTGGAGCATTACCTTGAAAATTTCTAGAAATCTTTCTCCTCCCAAACAAAGAGAGAGGAGTAGGGTGGGTAGAAGGGGTAGGATTAGAAGGAAAAGTCATCTGACTCTTTTATTGTGACACCAGGATCTTGACAATGTGGTCTTCATAGCTTTTTAAAACATATCATGAATAATCATTTCTCTGAACTTTATCATTTTTTCATATTTTTATTAGAAGAGACCTCTCTTCTCCTCTTTTCCTGACAAAAGGATACACCCCAAATGAATGAACCAATTGATGTAAAATTATTTACCATATTTGAAGATCATGTCTCATGAAAGTAACAAAACCAACAATGTATAAATTAATTATTAAGCATAGGTTGTTTTTTTATTTGTAAGGGTGTTTTAAGAAGGGCACACCACTTTTTTGTTTATTTTTTCTACAGCATTCTCCATGTGAACATAGTAAAAATGTGGGCACAGTTCACATTTTATGTGATAACCTATTAAACCAATACATGACTCCTGAGTCTTGTAGTTTAGATATGCTTTAGTGACTTTATATATTCATGAGTCTAGTTCTCTACTTTTCTCTTCATTGTTCTTATAGAAACAGATTTTTTTTAAGCAAGATAATCAGATCATCCTCCATTTTTTTTTTTTTGAGTTGGAGTCTCACTCTGTTGCCCAGACTGGAGTGCAGTGGCCGCTCCCGGCCACCGCAGCCTCGACCTGCTGGGCTCTGGCGATCCTTCTGCCTAGCCTTCCAAATAGCTGGAACTACAGGTGTGCACTACCACGCCTGGCTAATTTTTGATTTATTGTAGAGATGAGGTCTCGTCAAGTTGCCCAGGTGAGTCTCAAATCCGCGGGCTCAGGCAATCCACTCACCTCAGCCTTCCAAGGCGTGGGATTACAGGCTGAGCCACCGAGCCCGGCTTCATCCTCCTTTTCATTCTTTGATTGTTTGCTGTGTGTAGCACTCCATCCTTGTGTTATTATTTGTTGGTAGAAATGTATATAATTACCTATCTTGTATTATTGTCAAAATGTAATCAGGGAAGTTTGAGAAAAACAAGAAAAATTCACCTTTAATCAATTCAGTTTTAACACGAGGAAAGTTTCCTGCAGATGCAGGTGGATTTTCTTTTTTAGAAATAATAGGATCCCTTCCTCTTTCTTTTTCTTATCTTTTCTATGTTTTTTCTCTCTTTATCCCTTGGTCCTTCTTTGTTCGTCCTTGCTTTCCCTGTTTTATCTTGTTAGATATTTTCTTTCATTGTCTCCTGTAGAATACATACATATTATAGATATTTATATCTGTCTTCTTTTGCCAGACTACATACACTTTGAAAGCAAAAATTGTGCATTCTTCTTAAAACCAAGCTCAGCACTCGCCAATTATTAGTTTCTAATAAGTGCTGATTAATTAAATAACATCTCTAAATTCTTATAAGCAAATTAAACAATTGTTTCTGATAGTGTATAAACATTTATTGGATTTGGTCCAGTTATGTTGAACTAGTCTATTACATAAATTATCTATCTATCTATCACCTCCTATCTATAGCTTTCTATCATCTATCTATTCATCCATCTATTATCTATCTATCTATCTGTCTATCTATCTATCTCTATTGCATATGCTTCTCCCTGTTTTTGAAATATCTCACATTTGCTCTCCATTTCATCCCCAGCTTGGCTCTTATAATTTTTATCCTTTTCTCAAGCCTCAGAATAGATACCATCATTTCTAAAAGTCTTCTCCACTGCATTAAAGTCCTTATTAAGGTTAGAATCCTACTTGTTGCTGACATAGCATTCTGAAATTTATCACTATAATTTCATATTATGATTACTATTACTTGTCTTTATCTCCCACAATAAATTAAACACCCTGTGAGTGTGGGTGAGGTAGTGGTGGCTGTGTTTTTCTATTTACAGAAATCACTCAAAAATCTATTATTATATTTGACCTAGAGAGGAGTTTTATAGATTATGTTTAAAGTAAATGAATTCCTGCTAAATCACTACAATTTATGGATAGGTTGCTTACCTTTTTATCCATCAGTATATATCAGAATAAGTGCAAAGTTTTGCTTCCTTTGCCTTCAGATGAGATTTATTTTATTAATTTTTTAAAAGTGTTATTTAGGGGAAACCCCTTTGGATCCCCTCCCTCTGTGGGAGTTTTTCTGTCCTCTAAATAAATTCCACTTTCTCACCAAAAAAAGGAGAAAAACTAAATTTTTTTAAAAGTGTTATTTAGTTAGTCTCTAGGGATTGTGTATAAGTCTGGAAAAACCTATGGTAGTGGGCTATACATGTGAATATTAGATATCAGGTGCATACTTTTGAAAAATGTTTCAAAATTATTGGATTAGATAATGGGAATGGAAATGTTTTATGAGCACTCAATTCTCTATAAATGAGCAGGGATTTGATTCTTATTACTTATCGTGAGTAGATTTTCACAACTGATTTAGATTTTCCAGAATGTGACTGGTATGATCAGATAATTTTACCTAAGTTTCTAGGATTGATACATAGAATATTCTCAAATGAAGGAAAATTTCTATAATTTATAAGGTTTTGCCTCCTACTACTCATATTTTAATGTTTTAACCCATAGAGACCCTCCAAGAAGATGTAATGAAAGGAACTAACTCTTGTGACTATAAAGTTGTTGTTCTAGATAATGACTGATCACATCATCTTTGTTACACCAGCTCACTTAATTCAGAGACCATGGAAGACTTAATTAAAGTCACCCAAGACACTAAAAGAAAGCACCACAAGTGAGGAAAATCTCAATACAGATAATAAAATGACCCCCAAACAAAGAAAGAGAGAGAGAGAGAGAATATCATGCATTGGCATATGACTGAATGAATGAAATAATCCAACCAAATATATACCTCTTTTGGGATGAGTAAAGGAATGAATATTGGTGAAGAAATGAATTTTGAGGTAAATGATAAGGTCCATTTCACCTTTGCCTTGTTGCTAAAAATGTGCACTAAACAATTCATCACACGCCTAGCATTACACTATTAGTAAGTCAGGGCATGGATAGTCTTTATGCAGGCTCAAATACCACATCAGAAAAGGCTGTGTGATTGAGTAATTTACATTTTAAGATTGTTTATTGATAATTGAATGATTATACTTTGTTTTACTTCTTTCAAATTCATGACGGAGTGAGGACTGGGAAAGAAACACAATTATTGGAAATGGGAGCGTGGAAAGAAAAATGAGAGAGGCAAAAGGAAATGAACTAATACTTACTGAGGACATAATATAAACCATTACCCTCTGAGGTGCTTTGCACAGTTTTTCTGCTTATACTTTACAACAGCCTAATAAAATTATTTTACTTTTCCTGTTTTACAGAAGAAGAAGGAAAAATAAAGAGACAAGTTTCCTTCATGGTGTCATGGAAACTGTTAAGGGTCAGATGAGTGCAACATTGAATGTGAGAAACAACATGAGAGGGTATGGAAGGGAAAAGAACCTCAAAAAAAGGAAGATGATGGAAGAAAAATTCCTCACGCAAATAAACGCTAGAACTTGTACTGCAGTAAAATAAAATATAGATAGCTATATGAGAGAATTCCAATAATTAAAGTACCTAAAGCATATCCCAAAAGCTCCATTCACTGATTATTTGAATAACATGACAGATTAAATCAACTTTGTATATATTATAACATGGATTTAAATTGTTTGTCTTCCAGCTGAATTCAGACCTCTGTGGTCTGCATACTGCTGCTAAAAAATGAAAAATCTCAATTAAAAGTTCCAATGTCGAATTTTCTTGAAGACCCAATAGTATTGGGCCCATGTTCCCATATGATAGCAACTGCCAGGATAAATATATTTGTCCCCTTTAGATACAACACACACAATCTTGTTTGTTAATATCCCTACCCAGCCTAAGGTTTGTGCTATTATGTAGTGCCCAGAAGATTTTGTGTTTTTGACAATTGGCTTAGAAATATACCTTTCTGGGATTGGCAGTAGTGGGAAACTGCCAGGGGAGGGGTGGTGGGATTGGAAGTTGAGAGAAACTGCCATGGGAGGGAAGAGCACACCTCATCAACAAGGGTACCTGCATAATTAACATTTGTATACCTAACCTGAATTGTACTGCACATCTTTTTTTTTTCTCCTTTAATTTTTAGTTTAAAATTGTGGGATACAATTCAGGGTGAGGTATACAAATATTCATTGTGCAGGTACACTTGTGGTTGAGGTGTGCCCTATCCCAGGCAGATATTGACAAATGTCAATCCCACCTCCCTGATCCCGCCACCCCCCAGTTTCCCGCTACTGTCAATCCTTTTCTTATAGTATTGCGGTAGTTGTTCAGGTCCACTTATGAGTGAGAACATGTGACACTCAGGTCTTTGTTTCTGTGAGAGATCACTCGATATTATAAACTCTAATTCCATCCAGGTTGCTGCGAAGTTCATGATTTTGTTCTTCTTTACAGCTGCCTAATATTCCATTGTGTATAGGTACCACATTTTTAAAAATCCAGTTCTCTTTTGATGAACAGCACAGTTGGTTCCATGTTCTTGCTATTGTGAACAATGCTGTGATAAACATAAGTGTGCACGTATCTTTTTTATAGAGTGATCTGAGTTTTCTGGGTATATTCCCAGTAGGGAGATTTCAGTGTCATATGGAAGGTTGACTTTTACAACTTTTAGGAATCACCACACTGTTTTCCACAGAGGCTGTACTAGTTTACACTCCCACCAATAGTGTAGAAGTGTTCCCTTTTTGCCATATCCTCTCCAGCATCTGTTATTTTTTGAGTTATTGATGATGGCCATTCTCACTGGAGTTAAGTGGTATCTCAGTGTACTTTTAATTTGCATCTCCTTGATGACTAGTGAGGCTGGACATTTTTTCATATATCTATTGGCTGCTTGTATGTCTTATTTTGAAAAGTGTCTAATCATATCTTTTGCCCACTTTGTATTGGGGCTGTTTGTTTTTTTTTCTTTTCAGCACATTTGAGTTCCTTGTAAATCCTTGATGTTAGGCCTTTGTCAGACATGGAGTTGGCAAATATTTTTTCCCAGTCTGTGGGCTGTCTCCCTGCTCACTTGATGGTTTCTTTGGCTTTGCAGAAGCTTTTCAGTATGATGAGGTCCCACTTGTCTACCTTATCTCTTATGGCCTGGATACTTTGTGTTTTGATCAGGAATTGGTTGCCAGTTCCAACTTCCATAAGAGTGTCTCCTGCATTTTCTAAGGTTCTTACAGTTTGACACTTTACATTTAGGTCTGTGATCCATTGAGAGTTAATATTTGTGTATGGGGATAGGTACAGGTCCTGTTTCAATCTTCTGCATGTGGTCAGCCAGTTTTCCCAGTTCCATTTACTGAATAGATTCTCCTCTTCCCAGTAGTGGGTGGTGGAGGCTTTGTTGAAGATGAGTTGGTTGAGAAACCGAGGTTTTGCTTCTGGACTCTCAATTCTATTCCATGGTCTATATTCCTATTCTTGTACCAATACCAGGCTATTTTGATTATTGTAGCTTTATAATAAAGTTTAAAGTCTGGGAGTACACCTCATCAACAAAGGTACCTGCATATTTAACATTTGTATACCTAACCATGAATGGTATCCCACATCTTGAAAAGAAAAGAAAAAGAAATATACCTTTCTGGAATTAAAAAATTGTTTAAACACCTGTGTAGTAGATTATGTGATTGATATTGAGTTTAGGGGAGGGTGGGTAAAATGATTACGTTCCAAATACTCTCCTTGAAGTCAAAGTCCATCAGGATTGATTGAATGAGTGAAAATATGAAATATGAAGAGGTTAGCAGAAAGCACTATGAAACTACCAAAAAGGAAGAACTTAGATTTTGAAAAAAAAATTTATTTATTTATTATAAAGATGTGGGGTACAATTCAGGGTTAGGTATACAAACATTAATCATGCAAGTACACTTGTTGATGAGGTATGCCCCTCTTTCCCCTAGCAGTTTCCCTCAACTGCCAATTCCATACCCACTCCCCTGACAGTTTTCGACTACTGTCAATTGCTTTCTTTTTTTGTTGTTGCTGTTGAGTTGGAGTTTTACTCAGTCACCCAGACTGGAGTGCAGTGGCTGCTCATGGCCACCTCAGCCTCAGCCTGCTGGGCTCTGGCGATCCTTTCGCCTCAGCCTTCCAAGTAGCTGGAACTACAGGCATATGCTACCACGCTCGGCTAATTTTTTTGATTTATTGTAGAGATGAGGTCTCGGCAAGTTGACCAGGCAGGTCTTGAACCCACGGGTTCAGGCAATCCACTCACCTCAGCCTCCCAAAGCGTGGGATTATAGACTAAGCCATTGTGCCTGGCTAGTCAATTGCTTTCTTATAGCATTATAATTGTTCAAGGTCACCTTATGAGTGAGAACAGATGGAACTCAGTTCTTTGTTTCTGTGATAAATTACCGAGTATGAGTGACTTCAAATCCATTGAAGTTGCTGCAAAGTCTGTATATTTGTTCTTCTTTATGGCTGCATAATATTCCATTGTGTATATGTACCACATTTTTAATCCAGTCCAGCTTCGATTGGTAACACGGTTGGTTCCATGTTTTTGCTATTGTGAATAGAGCTGCAACAAACATACCTGTGCGGGTATCTTTGTCATAGAATAATTTGAGTTCCTCTGGGTATATTCCCAAGAGGGGAATTGCTGGGTCATATGGAAGGTCAATTTCTAGTTCTTTCAGAAACCACCACACTGTCTTCCAAAGAGGTTGCACTAGTCTGCATTCCCACCAGCAGTGTAGAATCATTCCCTTTTCTCCACATCCTCACCAGCATCTGTTGTTGTTTGTTTTATTAACGATGGCCATTCTTACAGGGGTTAAGTGATATCTTAATGTGGTTTTGATTTGCATTTCTCTGATGATGAGTGAGGCTGAGCACTTTTTCATGTGTCTGTTGGCTGCCTGTATATCTTCTTTTGAGAAGTGTCTATTCATGTCTTTTGCTCACTTTTTAAAGGGGCTGTTTGTTTTTTTTCCTTTCAGCGCTTTTGAGTTCCTTGTAGATCCCAGATATTAGGCCTTTGTCATATACACAGTTGGTAATTTTTTTCCCATTCTGGGGGCCGTCTCCTTCCTCTCTTTGTGGTTTCTTCTGCTTTGCAGAAGCTCGCTAATTTGATGAGGTCCCACTTGTCTATCTTACTTGAGAAATTAGGTTTTAAAAAAATTTTATTTTGGAAGGAAAATATTCCACAGTAGACAGAGCATATAAACTATATCTTAAAGAAGGAGCAGGAATCTATAAGATGTAGATTGGAAAATATATGAGGGAAAAACTGTAAACACAAGCTGTATAAAACATATAACATATATAATAAATAGTACATATATCATGCATAAACATGAAAATATATAGCATGTTAGGAGAAAATGACAACTGTATATGGCTATATAATTAAGTGAAAATTGAGGGGCAGAAGTAGTGAAAAATGAACCAACGAATAGAGATGGAAAGATTTCAGTGGTCTTTAAAGGTCATACTAAATTATTTAGACTTTATTCTACAAGCAATGGTAGCCATTAAAAGGGCTTCAGGGAGAGTTAGTTAACTTTAAAATGTACAGTAAGAATTTATTTGAAAGTGAGAGTAAAGTAGTTGAGAGGTAATCCTGAGTTCTAGCAAGGTTAGTGATGAAGAAGTCAGAGAACACAGATTTAGCAGACATTTCTCTATTTTATTTAACATTGAATTGATGTAATTCAGCATTAATCAGTACAATGTAACACTTATTAATCATATCATATGTATAAGGAATCCTGGTGGATACACATATTCTAAACAAGACTGATGCAATATTCACCATTATATTGCTGAAACTCTAGTTATGAAATGAAATTGGATTAATAAAAATGGCTGAGGCTGAGAAGGGGGTAAGGTAAACAAATAAACCTTTTTCAAAAAATAAAATTCTACCAAGGTTCCTTAAACCACTCTGAAGTCAAGTCTCTTTATTTCCACTGACCTTCCAGTCAAGGGCCTAAGATAAAATTACTGAAATATTACATATTTGGTTTATTGGTTTTTAAGACTGAACTAGAAACTCAATCTCAAATATATCCTGAGATTGATCCCAGGACTTTTGTTTAGTATTTTCTGCCACAATTTTCCTCTCCTCAGATTTTAACCACCGTCTAGAAATATATGTGAATGTGATTTGATTGTGATGAAATATGTGTGTGTATGTATGTATGTATGTATGTATGTATGTGTCTGTGTGTGTGTATATAAATGATTTCATGAAAATTTTGCTTTTATTTGTATTTTTATTGTCCCATCTTACAATGCAATTTTCCACAAAGAACGATGCCTCAATTATGAGAAAAGTGTCTGTGCCTTTAAAGTTCTTGCTGTCTGTAGGCAGGCAAAATACAGGCGAATAAAGAAAGAAGAAAAAACACAGTTTTAATTTTTTATCAGTAATCATTTTTTGATTCATATTTTCTTTTTTCTTTTTGAGTTGGAGTCTCTCTCGGTCGCCCAGACTGGAGTGCAGTGGCTGCTCCTGACCACTGCAGCCTCGACCTGCTGGGTCCGGCGATCCTTCCGCCTCAGCCTTCTGAGTAGCCGGAATTACAGGCATGTGTTACCACACCCGGCTGATTTTTTGATTTATTGTAGAGATGAGGGCTCGGTCTCGCTGCCCAGGCAGGTCTCGAACCCGCGGGCTCGGGCAATCCACTCACCTCAGCCTCCCAAAGGCGCGGGATTACAGGTTGAGCCACCGAGTCCGGCCGATCCGTATTTTCTTATCTGTTTACCAGACAAGTCTTTCAGATCCTTGCCTTTGCAGTGTTTTTCTCCTCTTACTCACTTTTGAGAGAAATGCTTCAGTGAAATGAGAACTGGATATGTGGAATGAAAACGACTGCACTCTCAGCAAATTATAATCTTTTCTTGCCTAGACATTAGTGAATGGAATAAAGCAAAAATTATAGTGACTTACCACTTGGTGTGGAATAGGTGTTAGCGTCCTGTATACTTTTGGCTATATGATACTAGTAATCCATCGCCCCTTTGAAGGTGGCGGTTTCCTTATCTATAATGCTGAAGATTGAGGCCAAATAATCTGTAAGGCAGTTCTCAGCTCATGTATAAGAATAATTTGAGAGCCGGGCTTGGTGGCTCAGCCTGTAATCCCGCGCCTTTGGGAGGCTGAGGTGAGTGGATTGCCTGAGCCCGTGGGTTCGAGACCTGCTTGGGCAGCGAGACTTCATCTCTACAGTAAATCAAAAAATCAGCCGGGCGTGGTAGCGCATGCCTGTAATTCCAGCTACTTGGAAGGCTGAGGTGGAAGGATCACCGGAGCCCAGCAGGTCGAGGCTGCGGTGGCCGGGAGCGGCCACTGCACTCCAGTCTGGGCGACAGAGTGAGACTCCAACTCAAAAAAAAAAAAAAAAAAAAAAAAAAAGAATAGTTTGAGAGTTATATGGCACGAGGTGAGGTCTTTTTGCTAAATAAGGTTGACAAGTCTCAAAGCATGGTTTAAAAAGGAAGATCTTCCTGCCCAGACACAGCTTAGAAATCATTCCTTGGTCACTTTTGTTGAAATTACCTTTATCCCTACTTTAAATCAATCAATTATTGCTTGCACACACACACACACACACACACACACACACACACACGCACGCACGCACATACCATTCTGAACCATTAACTAATCCTACTGAATTATGTTTCCTTATGATCAGTGCAGTGAAACACAAGCATCCCTGAATCCATAATGTTCTGCCTCAGTTTCCTCATTTATAAAGTGGGGTTAATAAGAGTAGTTGGGTTAATTTATGAAAAAATGTCTCAAGCAATGCTTATCACATACTTGGTACTATTTAATTATTTGCTTATAGCTATCATCTGAAAGCATAAAATTCTGACAGAATGGGTGATTTAAAGTGTGTCATTGACACGTAATCAGGTATGAGGTCCATGTGAAAGGTGATGGTCAGTGATGGGCATGAACACTGAGAGAAAAAATTGTTGGTAGTTAAATTAAGAGTTTGAAATGTGATTCTGAAAGATGGTGAAAATGTAATAAAATAAATTTAAAAAGTTCAAAAAGATAAGGAATGATGTAGGATTAAGTGAAGTCTTGGCTTCAAGTTCAAAAGTACATTAGTGAAACATGGACTGAAACTGATGATCAACAATGGTTAGATGACCTAAAACTTCTTTAAAGGCTATCTTGAGGAATCTTTTTCTGCCCTAACTTTAAATATTACTTCTACCCAGAGTTTATGTTTCTTCCTAGGTAAATTTTAAGCACCTCTCATCTGTCACATAAAGTTCTGACTACTTCAGACAACATGAATCTGCTTTGTTCCTTTTAAAATTTTCAAAGTATACCCAGTAGATTAAAATTTAGCACAAGTATCATATATTACCATTGTCTTCTTTTTGCAAATGCCTTCTCCCGTGAAGAAGAGTTACAATCTGAGAATTAGATTTGAATAGAGTTACATATTTATCAACTAAGATACAGAAATCTTGAGGAATTGACTATTTTTGTCTAACTAGTAAACTCTCAGGCTTTAGTTTAAATCCAATGTCAGGCATAAAAATCTGTCTGCTTTTTAGAGTATGTTAGTAAAGTTGCCTAACATTATAATAACCCTGATGTTGTCAGTCAAAAACATAAATTATTGAATTGGACCTAGTTGTTTAGAAAACTTTTAGGAGGGACCTGGTAATCTGTCAGTGAACAAGCACTTCCAACTGATTTTTCTTTCAAAGATGTTTGAAAACACAGATTAAAGGAATGGAAATAAAAAGAAAAAAAGGAAAACATCTATACATTGAAAGAAAACTAGACATCCCTTGATTTATTTGCATCCATTTCCAAATAGGCAAATTGTGGAAACCAAATGTTTAAGTAATTATAGAAAGTATAATAAACCTCTCCTGGGAAGGAAAAATAAACATATGAGTCACATAGAGAATACCAACCAATCTTGGAAGGCTAAATGTCCACTAGAGACTGTGGATTGCTTGGGTTCCTGTGAAATGAGCAACCAGTTTCAGAAGGCACAATACCTCTCAAAGGAGGTGCTAGGCCTTAGACATGAGGAGTACAACTGAAATAGTGCTTCCAGAGGTGACAGTATAAAAAATATGTCCCAAGATCATTTTCCAAGCAGAGGATAGAGGTTGAAATGAGGGGACAAAGTCATTTTCAGGCCAGTAATCCCCATTGCACAGCCACTGTGAGCTGAGTGAATCACTGAGCATATTTCAAGGAATGGCTGTCATGTGTCACTAACCGATTCTCACTGCAGATGGACTCCAGAGTACACGAGATCTATTTTGAGGAGACTGCAAGCCATGAGAGCCTGCTGATTCCAGTGTATGAAAACTTCAGCCACCCTTGAAAATATGGGGAAATAAAACCTACAATCCAAGAACATTTTCCCCTTGTTATTATTCACATTGCCTATATTTCTTTTTCTCCATTTCTCATCCCCACCCTTCCTTCTCTGTTTCCTTCTTAGGCAACTTCATCACTTTTTTTTTCTTTCTTCTAAGTCTGTGGGCAAAACCTGCAACTTGGAGTTTTCCATATATCCTGAAAGAAGAAACTGAAACAAGTTAGTGTCCATATTGTATGTTTTTGTCAATCCAGTGTCAGAAACTTTTCACAGGGTCAATATTTTCTCTCTTCCTCTATTTCCCAGATGAATGTCTGTCTTAGAAACCTTTTATCAAAGTTGGAAAATTTTTCCTTAGCTGTGGTCCCTGCAGTAAGCAATAATGGCACACACTCACTAAAGGTGTCCATGACCTAAACCCTGGAGTTTCATTCAAGACAGTGGGACTTTGCAGATGTTATTAAATAAAAGATCTTAAGATATTGAGATGGTTCTGGATTATGTAATCACAAAGGTCCATAAAAGAGGGAGAGAGAAGGGTCAGTGTAGGAGAAGAAAATGTAACAACAGAAACAGAGGTTGGAGTAAAAACAATGCAGGTCCATAAACCAAGGAATGTAAATGGCCTTTATAAACAAGAAAAGGCAAGGAAGCAGATTATCTCCTATAAACAATGCAATACTGTCAGCATATTTTAACTTCTGACTTCCAAAATTGTAAGATTAAAAAAAAAAAAGTGTGTGTGTGTTTGTGACACTAGGTTTGAGGCAATAGCAGCAGTAAGAAATTAACATAGTCCCAGAATGTCTCAGAGGACCAAACCTAACTGGCCAGGAATATTCATGATAGATCATTATGTGAGCAAGAAAAACAGTTTTATTTTATTAATCTACTGAAATATTGAAATATTGATATATGTTTTTAAAAATAGGTAGTGCCATCCTAGACATTACAGATTTTAGGTATTGTGCTTCATGATATGCTGAGAAGTTACATGGTTATCATGTTAAATGTTACCCAATCTATCCCCATTGTCCTCTACTCCAATGTTCTATTTTCTTCCCACTATCTTATACTGTCACGTTCAATTTGCTTTCATGTCCTTTTTCAATCCCTATTGTGACTATGTAGGACTCAGAATGTTGTGCCAAAGCCTTTAAACAGTTATGCATTTCTTCATGTAAAATAAATAAAGTGGATAAATATGGCAAAACAAATGGAGCATCTCAACGAGAAATAACCAAAAGACAGTTTTAAAGTGCAATTATCTGCAGTACATCTGTTCAAACACCCTCACTACCATTTTTCTCTCTATATTTTGACTTCTCCTTCTGGTAGCCCAGTTTTATCAGGCTTTGAGTAGTTTTCACTAGCACAGCATTGGAGTTTCAGGCAAAACAATGGAAGTTGTTCATGTGCCAATATCATCTTTCTAACATTTTTTTTTGTCTTTTTAAAATGAATATGGAGATAGATGGGCTCATGCAGAAGCCAGGATGTGTTTTCAAAGGGTTTTACAATTATTCTTTCCCACCCTTTCATGTCTTGTTTTTATCGTATGTTCTGTAGGTATCTGTGCTAGAAAAGGTAAGTTGGAATCAATATATGCCAAGGTTCTATGTAGCAGCAAAGTTGCAGTATGTAATAAGTCCTTGTGGAATTGCTTAGAGATGAATTATGTAAAACAAAACTCACGTTTAAATATTTGTGAGAACTAGAGCTAGACTTCCATTGTGTCAAATAACCAAATTTTGAAGTTGTTTGTTGCAACAATTGTCTTGCTCTTCTCCATGCAGATGGGGGAGAATGGTGTGGAGGATTTTTCAAGATATTTTTAGAGAACAGACGTGGTCATGGACCACAGCTCTTCAACCCAGACACAACTGTATAAAATTTGATCAACACAGAACAGTCGAAAAAAAAAATGATACCGCTTAGAACAATTCTTGGTATATAGCATCATAAGAAATGCTGTGATTTTAGCAAGTACAGGCCTTGGGGAAGGGAGAAAATTGTGGATAAATATGGCAGAGTACCACCATGTTATTCCTCCCCCATACTCTGGCACAGTTTGATGCAAAGTAAGCACTGCCAGGTCAGTCAGATTTCATATAATCATATTTGAGTAATCATATTTATACAGGTTCTGTCCAACAAAGAGGTCTTTGTGGTGGCTGGAATCCAGTTTAATAATTTAAGATGAAGAAAAAATGAAATCTTAACCTGATAATTTCATAGATGTGTGTTATTTGGCTAATTAGTAGCAGAATTCTAGCCAATGACTAAGGAATGTAGGTTGGAAGGGTTGAGGCCAGGTAGACAAGAACGTTTTTAAAAATGTAATTTAGACAAGTATCAGATAAAGAATCAGTAACAATATCAACAGAAATTTAGAGAAAGTTTTTTGTCTTGGGGCTAGGGGTAACAAGTAAGAAAAGAGAGATAAAACATAAAATGGGCAGGGATAGAGGCTAAAAATTACTATGTACACATAGTTGCCCTATTTTTTCTTGTCAATGGCATATCCATGGAAATAACATGACTAAATGCTAAGACTAATTGGGTTTTTCAGGATTGGCTTAGAGATATGGCAATCTGAAATTGTAGCTGCAAGGTTCTGTTGCCTGCAACAAGAAAATAAATTGAATTCCACTGTAAAATAAAAGTAGATATCAGATGATCTACTAACAACTCAAGTTATATTATAAAATTATTCTTTCCCATTCCACTGTCAATAACTGGGAAAATAATATGGGGTTATTCAAACTTTGCTCTGGTAGAGAAATAATAATTATCTTGACATGAGTAGCTATCATAAACCAAGCACTATATTGCCTCATAGAATATGAAGTAAGACTAAACTCATCTACTTCACAGAAGGGAAAGATAAAATTACCTTGCTTTCTCATGTTTCTATAATGATTAAGTGATAGAGAAGGGATACACCTCCTAGTCTGCTTATCTCCAAGTTTCTGTTAAAACAAAAAAAAAGTGATATATTGTCTTCTTCCAAATTCCAGGAGGACAAAGAAGACTGTCAAGCAACTAAGTATGCTGAATTTTTTAGAATCAGATTGTGAGATCCTGAAAAGACATTTATGGTACCTGGTCTAACTTTGTCATTGTAACATACAGGATGATCAATGTTGAAGTGATCTGTCCAAAGTCATATATGATAGTTGACCAGTCAAGAGTTCTCAAGGCATTTTGCCTACATGTCCAGTGTTTGAGTCCTTCATGTATAATCACTTTTCAATTATTACCATTCTATATTTTTGGACTGGTTGCCAAGCTCCTAGCTCTGAGGCAGCCAGGGAAATGTCTTCATGTGTAGCTCATAGTACTCTCTGGTGCATTGATTTTTAGGAGATTTATGGCGTTGACCTGATCTCAACAGAGAAACTAAATTCAATTCGCTAAGGAATTACAGGACTGTTCAATCAATAATCTATTTATCTCCTTCACCTTGCCATCTTTAGACACTCCAAACTTGTCATGGAAAATGTAAAGGAATTTAAAAATATAATTGTGTAGGCTTGAGAAAGGTCTCCAACATTTCTGAAGGATTTCAATTGCTTTTGAGGAAATACCACCCTGTTTTGACAATAAAGATCACTCTGGTCACCAGTCAAGTAACTAGCCTAAGCTCATTAATAGAAATACAGTGTCAGGTTAATAGAAGCCAATAATTACAACATTTTCCATACTGTCAAGATTCTATCTTGGATAGTGGGTTCAATTCTGAAAGTTTAGTTTTAGAGCTACCTAATTGAACTAAAGCGTATCCAAAGGAAAGCAACCCAAGTGGAAAAAAAATAGGGACTATTGAAAAAGGCAGATATTCTGCTGGTATCTAAAAAACAAGATAATTTGAAAGACAACCTAAAATAATCAAAGACAGATGTATAGGAAAAGAAACTTGTTTCAAATAGTCCAGATGGCAGCATAGAATACAAGTTAACTAGAATATTTTGGTTTGATAGAACAACTTTTCTAATGATTGTAACTCTTGTAAAATAAAACAGCATTTCCTGAAGCTAGTCAACTCTATGCCACAGAAGAGATTCAAACCAAATAACAGCCTCTGAGGAGTAGAGACAGATTTGAAAAAAGAAGTGGATTCAAGAGTAGGATGAGCACTCTACGTACTTATTCTGCACACTGATGGGGGCATCTAATCTCCAAAGCCTGTTGCTATTTCTTTATTTCCATTGGTCTACTTTTTCTTGTTCTCTTTTTCCTGTTCCTTGGATTTCTGGCTGTCTACTATTGATTTCAGGTCAACTTCTGAGCCTTTTAGAGCAGTGATGCTTGAAGCACCTCTTTGGGGCTGTTTATCTGTAATACTTGGCTCTGGTTTTCTCCATAGTTGCATGTGTGTGACTGTGTGATTATATACGTGTGTGTCTTGCATACTTAAGCAAAAAGTTGCATAAATCTTTGTACAGTGGTTAATTTAAATAAATGAGAATAAATATTGAATATTCTTACTATAATACTTATTCCATTAGCATTTTACCATCATACTTAATTTCTTCTCTTTGCACACCTTCTTTTTCCTGTCATTATCACTGTCTTGGTGTGTAAGAATATTATTTTTACTGCTAAATAGATCACCCTAAAACTGACTTTGAGTATCAAATTCTCTAACTTAATTTTTTTTAATGCATAACCTTTCTGATCCCATTTTTTCCATTTAATTTCACTACTTCTGGTGTACACATTCCTTGAACTTTTCCTTCTCTGAAAAGGAAAGGAAGACCATACTATACCATCTTTTGCCTCTGTTCATGACAGACACTCCATCATATCTTTCCAATCAAGCAATATACTCTCCATCTCTAAAGCTCTTCTCAAAAGCAATTATCTCTTTGAAACATCAATGACTACTGGTTCACTACACTTCTTATATGGTGCTTGTGTCACCTAATTTTGAAGTACCTTTGTATGTGTGTATCTATGTCTCCTCCCAGAGCCTAGAACAGTGGTTCTCAAATTTGAGCCTGCATTAGAATCACAAAGAAAGCATATAAAAACAGAGATTTCTGAGTTACATCCGAGGGTTTCTTATTCAGTAGGTGGGGACTAAGTGGGAACTAAGAACTTGTACTTCTAATGAGTTCCAAGTGAATGCTAAGATTGCTGTTTTGGAGTCCACACTTGCAGACTCTAGACTAGTATAGATGACAGATCCTTACTAAGTGGAGTCCATGACATCTGTTAGAGATATTCTTGAGATTGCAATGTTAACTGATGACATTATTGAAATTTTGAGCTATATACTTCTCTATTTGGGGGACATGTCCTGTGTATCATGGGCAGTTTAGCAAGATCACTGGTGTCAACTCATTAAATGCCAGTAGCACATTCCACCCATTTCTGACAGCAAATGTCTGATATCATCACACACTTACAAATGCTACTGCTGCCCCCAAATTAAAAACCTGTGGGTTAGAGGATAGAGAAATACCTGATCTAAAAAAAACCCTGCCAATTCATTTTCAACCTCAGAGTTATACAAACCAAGATTAGTATCAAATGAGAATAAGATTTTATATATATATAAAAATATATATATATAAATATAATATATAGCTTGTGTCTGAGCTTTTTTTCCTTTTTTTATTATAAAGATGTGGGGTACAATTAAGGGTTAAGCACACAAATGTTGACAATGCAGATACCCTTGTTGATGAGGTATGCCCCTTCCTCCCCTAGCAGTTTCCCTCAACTGCCAATCGCAACTTCTACCCCGACAGTTTCTAACTACTGCCAATCTCTTTCTTATAGTAGGATAATATATTTTTAAAGCAAGCATTCATGTTATATTCATCCCAACATGGGACTCCTGTAGATTCCATATTGAAACACAGAGGATTCCACCTCACTTTAAGCTAATTGCCGATCATAAAACCTTACCATAATATAACTAGCTTTATGGCATAGAAACTTAAGCAGTGGTCTGTCCACTTATGTGGTTTTGTCAAAAGTATGTGCAACCTGTTAGTCCAAGCCTCCCCAAGGTGTTTTCTGTCCTTTCTGTTAAACCAACATCACAGATTTGGGAAAGTAGCAGAAGATATGGGCATGGAGAAAAAGAACAGCAATTTAATCTACAATAATTCTATCCATCTGTAAATGGGACTCTAGGTGTTTCTTCCAATCTGAAGATTTCTATTTCCTTTCCTTGGAAAAAAATGAAACATGGAAGACAGAGAAATAGTAAACACTTTCTTCTCTGTTTTCCCCTCCTCCTATACTTTATACAGAGCAGGCATTCTCTGTTTGTTGAATAAATAATTGAATGAACACAGATAAATGAAAGCAATAGAGGAAGCTTAGATAACATTATCTTGAAAGCACTGCTCAAATTGAAAATTCTATTATTCTATGAGCCAACTGCCTGAATTTTCAGAAATGTATCATAAGGACTACTAATTAGAGTCTAATATTTTGAGGACACAATTATGAATACCAGATCAATTTCACACTAAGGAGTAAGCACAGAGGAGTGTTGACCAAGCGATTGCTAAACTGAGGGCTTCCTGATTCCACTTCACCTGTGCTAGAGCAGCTATGTGTCGATTGTTTTATACAGAATAAGAGTATTCAGCTGCTTAAATACAAATAACAGATTGAAAAAACGACTACCCATAAATACTTCTTAAATTACTAATGTATGCCATGCTCTGTATTTATCTTTTCATTTGTCCTCACAAAAGCTCTGTGAAATCAATATCAATGCCTGCAGCTTAGTCACAAAAGAACAAAGCTCAAAGAGGTGAAGTGACTTTCTCAAGCTGGGCAATTGGTTAGCAACAGACCCAAAATCTGTCAAAGGTTTTTGATTTCATGTTATTGTTTCACCCACCAGGGAATCTTCTGAGATCAACATCACTGGGTAATATACACTTCCTCAAATGACTAGGCTTCCACCACTCTTAAAATATGTTACTCAGTTCCATCGCTGATGATGACAACATGTATGCTTCTTGTCACAAGGTGGATTTATTTAGTCCTAGAAATGTTGCTATCCTCTCCCTCTGAAAATCTCAAGATAATACAAGTACTACCAACTCCTTGAAATACGTCAGAAGACATACAATCCAAGACTGCACTGGTCTGGAGAGTCAGCGTGTGATTTAGAATTACAAATAACAATGGCAGGGACTTATTTATTGAGTACTCCTCATCCTCAGACACACTACCAATCTGTAGGGAGGCATGGTCCCTATCCCTATAATATGGAAAAGGATAGCAAAGCTTTGTGAGATGGTGCCATCAACATGTTACAAAGGTTCAGGGTAGGTGAGCCACACAAACTCATAGCTTCTGATCCCAACTTTTACAGTGATTTCTCTCACTACACAGTAGGATCAAGCTATTTATGACTTTCTGTGTTCTTCACCTTTCCTCGCAGGGTAATATGATCTATTTACTGAAGGATATACATAAGAGAGGCACACTGTGTGCTATCAGGGGTAGTATATAGTAGATATAAACTTAAAGAAATCAGACTTTGAAGTCAGGCAATAGTGTTGAACCTGAACCTCAGTTTTAATTTATCATCGGCAAAACCTTTGAGAAAGTCACATCTTATCTTCTCAGTTTTCTTACTTGAAAATTGGAGCCGGGTTCGGTGGCTCAGCCTGTAATCCCGCACCTTTGGGAGGCTGAGGTGAGTGAATGGCCTGAGCCCGTGGATTCGAGACCCGCCTGGGCAGCAAGACCTCATCTCTACAATAAATCAAAAAATCAGCCGGGCGTGGTAGCGCATGCCTGTAATTCCGGCTACTTGGAAGGCTGAGGCGGTAGGATTGCCGGAGCCCAGCAGGTCGAGGCTGCGGTGGCCGGGAGCGGCCACTGCACTCCAGTCTAGGAGACAGAGTGGGACTCCAACTCAAAAAAAAAAAAAAAAGAAAATTGGAGATAATAATTATATCTCTTTCATTAGGTCAATATAAGAATTAAATCACTTTTCTAGTTGAACACAAAATATGTGTTCAAAATGGAAATCATAACTACCGTGGTAGCTGAAAAAATAATGCATGTGTGCAAAGAGTACTGAAAATATAAAGAAAAAAGTTGTTTTGACATACCACATACTTTTATTTATATATATATATATATATTTTTTTTTTTAACAATGTGGTGTACAATTCAGGATTAGGTATTGTACAGGTAAGATGGACATTGTACAGGTAAAGTTTGAGCCTACATTTTGTCCCCACTTTGTCTTTGGTAGGATAGACATCTTAAGATCAGGTATCCTTGTTGATATTGTAATCCCTACCCCTATCCTGGCAGTATCCTGCTACTGCCAGTCCCTTACTTAAAGTATTATGATAAATGTTCAGGGTTCACTTATGAGTGAGAACATGTGGTACTCAGTTCTTTGTTTCTGTGATAGATCAGAGTATTATGAACTCTAAATCCATCCAAGTTGTTAAGTCCACATGTTTCTTCTTCTTTATGACTATGTAATATTCCATTGTGTATACGTACAACACTTTTTTAATCCAATTCTGTTTTGCTGGGCAGCACAGTTGGTTCCCTGTTTTTGCTATTGTAGATAGTGTTGCAATAAAAATGAATGTACAGGTTTCTTTTTGTGTAGAATGATTTGAGTTTCCCTGGGTATATTCCCAGAAGGGGGATTGCTGAGTCATATGGAAGGTCAACACCTAGTTCTTTTAGAAATTGCAAACCTGTTTTCCATAGAGGTCGAACTAGGTTGCATTCCTCAGTGGTGTAGAAGCGTTCCTTTTTCTCCACATCCTCACCAGGATCTGCTGTTGTTTGTTTTATTAATGATGACCATTCTCACTGGGAATAGGTGGTATCCCAATGTGGTTTTGACTTGCATTTCTCTGATTATTAATGAGGGTGAGCACTTCTTCATGTGTCTGTTGGCTGTCTGTATATCATATTTTGAGAAGTGTTTATTCATGTATTTTACCTACTTTTTAATGAGTTTGTTTGTTTTATTCCTTTTAGCACATTTGAGTTCCTTGCAGATCCTGGATGTTAGGCCTTTGTCAGATAAACAGTTGGCAAATATTTTTTTTTCCCATTCTGTGGACTGTCTCCCCACTCTCTTGATGGATTATTTTGCTTTGCAAAAGATTTTCAGTTTAATGAGGTTCCACTTGTCTGTCTTATCTCTTATGGCATGGACATCTGGGGTTTTGATCAGTAGTTGGTTATGTACTCAAATTTCTGTACAGTTGCCTCTTGCATTTTCTAAGATTCTTGTAGTTTGAGGTTTTACTTTTAGAGCTGACCCATTTAGAGTTGATTTTTGTGTATGGTAATAGGTAGATTAGTTGGTTGAGAAATTGAATTTTTGCTTCTGGAATCTCTACTTTGTTCCATTGGTTCATATGCCTGTTCTTGTACCATTACCATACTGTTTTGATTATTGTAGTCTTATAACAAAGTCTAAAGCCTGGAAGAATGATACCTCCCACTTTGTTTCTTTTGGTAAAGATTGTTTGGTCTATTCATGGTCATTTATGTTCCCATATGAATTTATGTATTGTTATTTCCAGGTCTGAGAAGAATGATCTTGTTAATTTAATGGACACTGCATTGAATCTGTAGATTGCCTTTGATAGGAAGGACATCTTAACGATGTTGATTCTTCCTATCCATGAGCATGGAATATTTTTTTTCATTTGTTTGTGTCTTCTTGGATTTCTTTGAGCAGTGATTTATAGTTTTCATCTTAAAGATCTTTCATTTCTCTAGTTAGGAAGATGCCAAGGCTTTTTTTGTGCATGTGTGGCTACTGTGAATGGGATTATGCTTTTTATTTGGTTCTCTGACTGTCTGTTGTTGATCTATAGGAATGCGACTGTATTTTGCATTTTTATTTTGTACCCCAAGACTTTGATAAAGTCCGTTATCAGCACAAGGAGGCTTTTGAACAGATTCTCTTGGATTTTCAAGGTTTAGGATCACATCATCAGCAAAAAGGATACTTAACCCCCTCTTTTCCTATTTGGATACCCCTGATTTCCTTCTTTTGTCCAATTGCTCTAGCTAGGATTTCCGATTCAATGTTGAGCAGGAGGGATGAGAGTGGGCAGATTTGTCTCATTATAGTTTTTAGGGGAAATGTTTCCAGCTTCTGTCCATTTAGTAATATGCTAGCTGTGGGCTTATTGTAGATGGTGTTTACTATTTTGAGGTATGTTCCCTCTATGACTAGGTGTTTGAGGATTTTTATAAAGAAGCATGCTGGATTTTATCAAAATCTTTTTCTGCATCTAATGATATAATCATGTGGTTCTTGTCTTTCATCTGTGGATGTATTTAATTACATGTATGATCTTGTGGATGTTGAATCAGCCCTGCATCCCAGGGATGAAGCCTATTTGGTCATGGTGGATGATTTTTGAGATATGCTGTTGGATTCAATTTGCTAGAATCCTGTTGAAAATTTTTGTGTCCATGTTCCTCAGGGATATTGGCCTGTAGTTCTCTTTTCTGTTGTTACATCTTTACCCAGTTTGAGTATCAGTGTGATGTTAGCTTTGAAAATGATTTAAGGAGAATTCCATCTTTCTCTATTGCCTAGAATACTTTCAATAGGATTGCTACCAGTTCTTCCTTGTATGTTTTGTAAAATCCCACTGGAAAGTCATCTGGTATAGGTTTTTTTTTTTTTTTTCTGGTAGGTAGTTTTCATATGATGGAGTTGATTTTCTGGTTTGTTGTCTATTTAGAGTCTCAATGTCTTCTTGATTCAGTCTTGGGAGGTTGTGTGATTTCAGAAAGTCCTCCATTTCATTTAGGTTATCAAGTTTGTTTCCATATAAGTATGTATAGTAATCACTGATAATCTTTTGTTTTTCTTTGGGGTCAGTTGTGATTTGATCTTTTGCATTTCTGGTTGTGTTTATTTGGGCTTTTTCTTGATCATTCTGGCTAGGCGTCCATCAATCATATGTATTCTTTCAAAGTACCAGTTTTTTGTTTTGTTGATTTTTTTTTCTATGTTATCTTTGTCTTCTATGTCCCATTTTTGGTTTTTTGCTTTGGTGATCTAGATTATTCTACTAAAATTAAGGTTTTGAAGGTCTTGTCTTTCCATCTTCCTTAGATGATTTGTTAGGCTGTTAACTTGTGATCTTTCCATTTCCTTGATGTGTGTTAGTAAAGATATAAATTCTCCTCTTAGAACTGATTTCTTGCTATCACAGAGGTTTTGATAAGATATGTCTTCATTTTCCTTTGTTTCAAGGAATATTTTAATTTCTGCTTTGATTTCTGTGTTGACCAAGTAGTCATTCACCTTCATGCTGTTTAGTGTCCATTTCTTTCTAGGTTTGGGGGGAATTTTTTGGTGTTGATAGTTATTTTTATTTTAATGTGATCTGAGAAGGGGCATGATAGTATTTCAATCTTATGAAATTTGTTTATGCTTGATATATTGCTGAGGATGTGATCGATCTTGGACTTATGCTCCATGTGGTAATGAGTAGAATGCATATTCTGTGGTTGTTGGGTGAAGTGTTCTGTAGGTATCAATTAAGTCCATTTGGTGAAAAGTCAAAGTGAGGTTCTAGATCTCTTTGTGGATTTTTTGCCTTAATGATATATCTAGGGTTCTTAGCAGGGTATTTAAGTCCCCAGCAATAATAGTGTTAGAGTCAATATCTTTTTTTAGTTAACTTAGTAGTTGCTTTGTAAATACTGGTGTTCCTGTGTTGCATGCACATATGTTTAGGATGGACATTTCTTGCTGATGGATTGAGGTTTTTATCATTATGTAGTGTCCTTCTGTATTTTTTAAAAAAATTTTGATAGCTTAAAGGTTGTTTTGTCTGATATTAAGATCATGACTCCTGCCTTCTTTTGAGGTCCATTATCCTGGAAATTCTTTTTCTATCCTTTAACTTTGAGTATGTGAGCATCCCTTGTAGTGAGATTAGTTTTCTGGATGCATGGGTTTTTCTCCAGTTTGCCATTATGCATCTTTTCAGTGATGTGTTTTTTTCCATTCATGTTCAGCCTGATTATGGTGATTGTTTGTCCCCGTCATGAGATTCTTGTTTATTTGTTTACTTTTAACTTTTGGGTTGATGTATGTGTGTGTTTTCAAGTTTGCAGTCATGGTGTATTCTTTGTTGATTCTGTGTTCTCCTGTTCTCTTGGGAAGTGTGTGGCGATTCTTTTCTTTCTTTCTTTCTTTCTTTCTTTCTTTCTTTCTTTCTTTCTTTCTTTCTTTCTTTCTTTCTTTCTTTCTTTCTTTCTTCTGTGCTTAATTTCTTTTTAAGCATCTCCTATGGAGCTGGTCTGGAAGCTACATAATCTCTTAGAGGTTGCATTCTGGGAAGGATTTTAATTCTTCCTCACTGATTAAGCTGATCTTGGTTGGGTTAGAAAATTCTTGGTTGAAATTGTTTATCTTTGAGGACTTCAAATATTGAATTCCAGTCTCTTCTAGCTCCTAGAGTTTCTGCCGATAGGTCTGTTGCTATTCTGATTGGTTTTCCTTAGTAGGCAATCTCATCTTTCCCCTTTGATACATTTAGGATTTTTTTCTTTTACATGTACTTTGTGGAGGTTGATTACAATGTGTCTAGGAGTTAGTCTTCTCATTTGAAGTCTTGCAAACGTTCTCTGTCTCTCTTGTGTTTGGATGGTCACATCTCTGGTGAGATGGGGAAAGTTTTCTTGGATTACTTCCTGAAATATCTGCTTCAAGGCATTCTACATTTTCCTTTCTTCTTCTGGAATAAACAATCAGGCATAGTTTCAACCTCTTGATACAATCACATATCTCTTGGAGGCATTGTTCTTTCCTTCAGAGTTTTCTTTCTATATTTTTACAGATCAGATTAATTCTGTGTTTTTGTCTTAAAGTTCTGAGATTCTTTCTTCTGCCTATTTAATTCTGCTTTCACACATATCATCTTGTTATTTATCTCCTGGATGGGATTTTTTTATTTTAAAGATGTGGGGTACAATTCAGGGTTTGGAATAAAAACATTGATTATGCAGGTACTCTTGTGATGAGATATGCCCCACCCTCCCCTAGCAGTTTCCCTCAACTGTCAATCTCACTCTCTTTCCCTGACAGTTTACCACTACTGTCTATGCCTTTCTTATAATATTATAATTGTTTAAGGTCTGCTAATGAGTGAGAACATATGGTACTCTGTTCTTTGTTTCTGTGATAGATCACTGAGTATGATTGACTCTAAATCCTTCTAAATTGCTGGGAAGTCCATATGTTTATCCTTCTTTATGGTTACATACTATTCCATTTTGTATATGTACCACTTTTTTTAATCCAGTCCAGTTTCATGGGCAGCAAGGTTGGTTCCATGTTTTTGCTAATGTGAATAGAGCTGCAACAAACATATGTGTGCAGGTTTCTTATTGGTAGAATGATTAAGTTCCTCTGGGTATATTTCCAATAGAGGAATTGCTGGGTCATATGGAAGGTCAATTTCTTGTTCTTGCAGAAACTGCCACACTGTCTTCCAGAGAAGTTGCACTAGGTTGCATTCCCACCAGTAGTGTAGAAGCATTCCTTTTTCTCCACATCCTTGCCAGTATCTGTTGTTGTTTGTGTTATTAATGGAGGCCATTCTTACTGGGGTTAGGCAGTATCTCTTTTTTTCTGTTTTTTTGAGTTGGAGTCTCACTCAGTTGCCCAGACTGGAGTGCAGTGGCCGCTCCCGGCCACCTCAGCCTCGCCTACTGGGCTCCGGTGATCCTTCCGCCTCAGCCTACCGAGTAGCCGGAATTACAGGCATGCGCTACCACACCCAGCTGATTTTTTGATTTATTGTAGAGATGAGGTCTCGCTGCCCAGGCGGGTCTCGAACCCGCGGCCTCAGGCAATCCACTCACCTGAGCCTCCCAAAGGCACGGGATTACAGGTTGAGCCACTGAGTCCGGCTGTTAGGTAGTATCTCAATGTGCTTTTGATTTGCATTTCTCTGATGATGAATGAGGCTGAGCACTTTTTCATGTGTCTGTTGGCTGCCCGTATATCTTCATTTGAGAAGTCTATTCATGTCTTTTGCCCACTTTTTAATGGGGCTGCTTTTTTTTTTTTCTTTTTGGAGCATTTGCATTCCTTGTAGATCCTAGATGTTAGGTCTTTGTCAGATATACAGTTGGCAAATATGTTTTTCCCATTCTGGAGGTTGTCTCCCTGCTCCCTTGATATTTACTTTTGCTTTGTAGAAGTTCATTAGCTTGATGAGGTTCCACTTGACTTTGTTTTTTCTTAAGGTATGGGCATTTATGGTTCTTAATAGAAACTGGTTGCCAGTTTCAACTTCCACAAGGGTGTCTCCTGCTTTTTCTAAGATTCTTATATTTTGAAGTTTTACATTTAGGTCTTTGATCCATTTGGGGTTAATTTTTGTGCACGGTGATAGGTAGGGCTCCGGTTTCAATCTTCTGCATGTGATCAGTCAGTTTTCCTAGAACCATTTACTGAATAGGTGCCCCTCTCCCTAGTGGTTGTTGTTGGAGGCTTTGTCAAAGATAAGTTCATTGAGAAATTGAGCCTTTGCTTCTGGAATGTCTATGCTGTTCCATTGGCCTATGTGCCTGTTCTTGTACCAATACCAGGCTGATTTGATTACTGTAGCCTTACAGTAAAGTTTGAAGACTAGAAATGTGATATCTCCTGCTTTGTTTCATTCTCTAAGGGCTGTTTGTGTCTTCTTGGATTTCTTTGAGCAGTGTTTTGAGGTTTTCATTGTAAAGGTTTTTGACTTCTCTGGTTAGGAAGAAGCAGAGGTATTTCACATTTTTGTGATTATTGTGAATGGGATTGTGCTTTTAAGTTGGGTCTCTACCTGCTTGTTGTTGGTGTATAGGAATGCAACTGTCTTTTGCACATTTATTTTGTGCCCTGAGACTTTGCCAACGTCTTTCATCAGTGCAAGAAGGCTTTTGACAGAGTCTCTTGGATTTTCAAGGTTTAGGATTATATCATCAGCAAAGAGGGTGAACTTGACTTCCTCTTCTCCTCTTTGGATACCCCTGATTTACTTTTCTCGTCTAATTGCCCTAGCTATGACTTACAAACAATTTTGAACAAAAGGGATGAGAGTGGGTAGCTTTTTCTTGTTCCAGTTTTCAGGGTGAGATGTTTCCAGTTTCTGTTCATTTAGCAAGATGTTAGCTGTGGGTTTATCGTAAATTGCTCTTACTATTTTGATGTATGTTCCTTCTATACCTAGGTGTTTGAGGTTTTTTATCAAGAAAAGATGCTGGATTTTATCAAAAACTTTTTTTGCATCTAATGATACAATCATGTGTTTCTTGTTTTTCCATCTGTTGATGCATTTATTTATGTTTATTGTCTTGCGAATGTTGAACCAGTCTTGCATCCTGGAGATGAAGCCTACTTGGTCATGGTGGATGATTTTTGCCACGTGTTTCTGGATTTGATTTGCTAGAATCTTGTTGAGGATTTTTGCATCTATGTTCATAAGGGATATTGGCCCATAGTTCTTTTTTTTTGGTTGGATCTTTACCCGGTTTGAATATCTGTGCAATGTTATTTTTGTAAAATGATTTGGGGAGAATTCCATCTTTCTCAATTGCCTGGAATACTTTCAATAGGATTGGTATCAACTCTTCCTTGTATATTTTGTAGAATTCTGCTGGAAAGCCATCCAGTCCAGGGTTTTATTTTGTAGGTAGTTTTCTTATGACAGAGTCAATTTCCTGGATTGTTATTGGCCTATTTAGTGTCTCAATGTCTTCTTGTTTCAACCTGGGATGTAGTGCGATATCAGAAATCCTCCATTTATTTTAGCTTATCAAGTTTGTTTCCATATAGAGGTACATAGTAATCTCTGATAATCTTTTGTATTTCTTTGGGATCGGTTGTGATTTGATATTTTGTATTTCTAATTGTGTTTATTTGGATTTTTCTTTCTTTTTCTTGGTCATTCTGAATAGGGTTCCATCAGTCTTGTTAATTCTTTCAAAAAAACAGTTTTTTTGTTCTGTTGATGTTTTCTATGATAGTTTTGTCTTCTATGTCCAATATTTGGGCTCATATTTTGGTGCTAATGTTGGGGTTTTGGTTGTCTTCTCTTACCAACTCCCTTAGGCAATTTGTTAGGCTCTCAACTTGTGATTTTTCAGTTCTCTTGATGTGTGCTTGTAGAGATATAAATTCTCCTTTTAGAACTGATTTCATGGCATCCCAGAGGTTTTGGTAAGATGCTTCTTCATTTTTGTTTGTGTCCAGGAATCTTTTAATATCTGCTTTGACTTCAATGTTGACACAGTAGTTGTTCAGCATCATGCTGTTTAGTGATCATGTCTTTGTGGATTTTGGGGAAATTTTGTTGGTGCTCATATTTATTTTTATTCCATTGTGATCAGAGAAGGTGCATGGCAAGATTTCAACCTTATGGAAGTTGTTTATGCTTGATTTTTGACTAAGGATGTGATCAATCTTGGAGTACCTTCCATGTGGTGGTGGGTAGAAAGTATATTCTGTGGTTGTTGGGTGGAATAATCTGTAGGTATCTATTAAATCCATTTTGTTGAGTGTCAAGTTTAAATTCTGAATCTCCTTGTTGATTTTTTGCCTTAATGATCTATCTAGGGCTACTATTGGGGTATTCAAGTCCCCTACTATAATAGTGTTAGAGTCTATATCTTCTTTGTAGTTTACTTAGTTGTTGCTTTATAAATGCTGGCGCTCCTGTGTTGGGTGCATACATGTTTAAGATGGATATTGCTTGTTGATGATTGAAACTTTTATCATTATGTAGTGTCCTTTCATATCATTTTACATTTTTGACAGATTAAAGATTGTTTTGTCTGATATTAAGATCCCAAATACTGCCCTTTTTTTGATCCATTTGCCAGGAAACTCATTTCCTATCCTTTAACATTGAGTCAGTGTGTATCCCTTATGTTGAGATGTGTTTCCTGCATGCAGCAAATAAATGGGTCATGATTTCTTATTCAGTTTGCCATTCTGTGTCTTTTCAGTGGTGCATTTAGTCCATTCACATTCAGGCTGATTATTGAAATGTGATTGTTTCTTCCTGTCATGGTGTTCTTATAAAGTTTTTTCTTTGTTTGCTTGTTTTCTTTTGGTTTTGGGGTTGATGTATGTGTTTGTTTTCAAGTTTCTTGTTGTTCTGTATTCTCTCTTGATTCTGTACTCTGCTGTTCTTTTTGGAAGTGTGACCACTCTTTTTTTCTTCTTCTGTGCTTAACACCTTTTTAAGTGTTTCCTGTAGACCTGATCTGAAAGCTGCATAGTCTCTTAGGGTTTGGATGTCTGGGAAAGATTTTAATTCTCCATCACTGATGAAGCTGAGCTTGGCTGGATAGGAAATTCTTGGTTGAAATTGATTTATCTTTGAGCACTTTGAATATAGGACTCCAGTCCCTTCTTGCTTGGAGTGTTTCTGCCGATAGATCTGCAGCTATTCTGATTGGTTTTCCCCAGTAGATAGTTTGACTTTCTCTCTTGTTGCCTTTAGGATTTTTTCTTTTGTGCCTACTTTGTGTAGGTTAATTGCTATGTCTAGGTGTTGGTCTTCTCATTTGATGTCTTATTGGGGTTCTCTGTATCTGCTGTACTTGGCTGGTCACATCTCTGGTGAGATGAGGAAAGTTTTCTTGGATTACCTCCTGAAAACTTGTTTCAAGTTGTTCTCCAATTCCCTTTCTTCTTCTGGGAAACCAATCAGGAGTAATTTCGGCCTCTTGATATAACCACACATCTCTTACATACTTTGAACCTTCTTTCTGAATCTTCTTTCCATGTTTTTTATAGATCATGTTAATTCCATGTTCTGGCCTTCAAGTTCTGAGATTCTTTCTTCAGCTAGATTAAATCTACTTTCCATACTTGACATCTTGTTATTTATTTTCTGAATAAAATTTTTTATTGCCAAAATTTTTGTTACAAGATCTTTCAGTATTGCATCTTGTTTTTCTTGAGTCTTATTCACTGTTTTCATCCACTTCCTGATCCCTGTCATGTTTTGGGGCCAGTCATTGGTGACTTCCATTTTTTGGGTACCAAATTCTGATTTTTAGGAGTTTTCTCTTTGGTACACTTGAAATTGCCTGTGGTCTTCATTTAGTTTTTCCTCATTTATGACAGATCACTTGTCTTTCTCTTTAGTTCTGTTATTCAGTGTCAGTGGGAGAGGATTTCCCTTCTGATGTTTGCTCAACTCTCTATGCTTCCCTGATCCATGCTCTGAATTTATTCTATTTTGAAATAGGATGGTGGATGAGAAGCTTTGATGTCTCTTGTAGTTTTTGAATGTTGAATAAAGTAGGCTATAGGGTGCTAGGATTTAGAAACTACTTGTAAATTACAGTGTTCACTTATTGTGATATGTGTTCCCTGATACCTACTCCCCAGCACCATTCTATATAATGATATAAAGCAAAAATCAATGCAAAAAAACAACTGAACACACACACAGACATACAGACACTCCCCAAAACTAATTGGAATAACAACAAAGTAAAATAAAACAAACAACAATAGCAACAACAAAAAAAAAACCCAGAAGAACAGAAGAGCAAAAACAACCCAACAGCAGCAACAATATTGAAAGATGAACACTAAATAATTCACATACACACATAAACAGCAAACAATCCATAAAAGAAGGAAGAAACAGGGAAGAAAAGAAAACAAGAAAAAAAAATTGGGGATGTACATCAAACCCTCAAATACACATTCATGCACAAGAGAAAATATTTTAAAAATAGATGAACTCTGCCAGGCTCAGTGGCTCAGCCTGTAATCCTGCACCTTTGGGAGGCTCAGGTGAGTGGATTGCCTGAGCCCGTGGGTTCAAGACCTGCCTGGGCAGGCGAGACCTCATCTCTACCATAAATCAAAAAATGAGCTGGGCATGGTAGCGCACGCCTGTAGTTCCAGCAACTCGGAAGGCTGAGGCGGAAGGATTACTGGAGCCCAGCAGGTCGAGGCTGCAGTGGCCGTGAGAGGCCACTGCACTCCAGTCTGGGTGACAGAGTGAGACTCCAACTCAAAAAAAAAAACAAAAACAGATGAGCTCACAAACAAGCTGGCAAATTTTTTTTAAAAATAAGTAAATAAATAAATACCCTGATGTCTTGTGGCAGACTCTGTAATTGTTCCTCTAATCTAGTTTCTCCTGCAGAGCCACCTTTCACTTTCTCCTCAATGTCTGGAGCAGGAAAAGAAGATGGGTAGTGGGACTGTAGTCTTCCCCCCATTCTCATATGATCAGTGAGATTTCCTCCTGTGGAGTGGTGCAGGACTATCTCTTCCTCAGGTAGGTACTTGCCAGGAGTATCCCTGCCAGTCCTATGCTAGAATGGAGTTCTCCTATTGTGACTGATGTCCAGGCTCCACCTGGATTGGTTCCTCTCAGTCATGGCCCAGCTGTGTAGGTCTGATGTTCAGAGGATTGCTGGGGAGTAGGGGGTTTGGGTCCACCCTGGACTCACCACTGACATCTTTGGAGTCCTTCTTCATCTTTTTCTGGTGACACCCTTTGTCCTGCAACTGGATAAAAGTAGGAGGTGAAGTGCCTGGGACTCAGCACTCATCAGGTTCCTCTGAAGTTTTTGCCTTTAGGATATTCCCACTGGGTCATGATCAATCCCTGAGTAGTTGATCTGCCAGTCACAGAGATTGGGTCTGTTGCTCTGTGGCGAGCAAGTCAGAGCACTTTCCTGCCCCACCTTCAAGATGGTGGTGGGGTGCCTCTCTTGTCCTCTTCCATGGGATTCCTCCTCTGGATTCCCTCTACAGGTTGTGCTTCCAGTGCACTACCAGGCACTGAAGTGGTGAGGCAAAGCCTGGCACCAGCTGTCCCTCCTGCTCCTGCAGTGAGGCAGAGCCTAGTCTCTCACTGCCATTTCTTCACAGGAAAACTTTTGTCTGTTTTTTTTTTTTTAAAGGACACTCAGCTTCTGGGACCTGGAAAGAACCTGGGACCAAGCAGAATATTTGCAGCACCAGTTGCTGCACCAGGGCCCTGGCCACTTGCTCACAAGCCCCCACTTAGTCAGTCTCTCCCAGCATTTTCTTCCCAGGAAGGATTTTGCTGATTAAAAAAGAAAATGGCACTCAGCTTCTGCATCCCAGGTAAAACTGGTCACTAGCTCCCTAGCCCTCACTCAGTCAACCACTCAAACACCCACTCACTCATCAGCATATACACAGAATTTTCCATACACTCACTCACTCACACTGTGACTCACATAGTCTGACTGACTCAGGCTGCCATCTTCCCAACCCTGTCTGGGTGAAATCTTTCATAACCCAAATTTCTGTTGCAAGTTCTTTCAGTGTTGCATCTTGTCTTTCTTGAGTCTTATTCACTCTTTATATCGATTCCTTAATCCCTGTTGTATTCTGATTCCAGTTATTGGTGACTTCCATTGTTTGGGCTCTGACATGTGATTTTTTTCAGGCATTTTCTCTTTGTTACACTGGGAATTACCATTAATTCTTCCATTAAGTTTTCCTCATTTGTGCCAGATCTCTTTCTTTTCCCTTTAATTTCATTATCCATTGGTAGTAAGAGAGGCTTTCACTTCCTATGTTTGCTTAATCATCTCTTTTTTCCTGATCAGGACTTTGAATTTCTTCTATTTTGAAAAAGGACTATGGGTGGGAAACTTTTCTGTCTCTTGTAGCTTTTAGAGTCAAATAAGATGGAGGATGGGGAGTTAGGATTCAGAATCTACTTGCAAATCACAATGTTCATTGATTGTGGTGTAGTTTCCCTGAGATCCACTCCACACCACCACTCTATAGATGCAATGGATAAATATCTGTCCCCTAGTCCAAGATATAGTTACAGCTATGAGGAGAACAAAACAAAGTAGAATGAAATAAGATGGACAAAACACACACACACGCAAACATACACACACACACACACACACACACACACAGAAAAACAATAGCAGAAACCAAAGCAAAAAACAATTACACACACACACACACACACACACACACACACACATAAGCGAAATCCAAAACAACCTGGAAAAAAGACAAAGCCAAAAAAAATTCAAATTGAACCTTACGCATATATTCACCCACTCAAAACTAAAAGAGAGAGAGAGAGAGAGAGAGAGAGAAAGGAGAACAAGCAAACAAACAAAAAGTCCTGAAAGATGAACACTGGATCATTCATGTACACACACAATAAATAGAAAACAAAATAATGAAAGAAGAAAAAAAGAAGAAAAAGACCTCTAAGGTGGGGAGATTGTTGATCAAACCCTCACATACACCTCCCTTTTTCACAAAGAAAAAAAATTAAAAACAAAAATTAAAAACAACCTGCCTTCTTATGGCAGGATCTATAATTGTTCACCTCAGCTGCTCACAGTTAAGTCCCTTTATTGTCTTCTGCATATCTGTGGCCTCATTCACAATCTCCCTAGGAGGAGGAGGTGGTGGCGGTGGATAGGGCTTCAGTCCTCCCCTCCCACTCTCATATGGTTAGGTGTATCTCCTCTAGTAAGGATGTGTGGGATTTTTTCTTCCCCAGGTACTGGGGAGAGGCACCCTGGTCAGGCTTATCCTGGAGTAGAGTCTTCCTATTGCAGTTGACAGCTAGGCTCCAGCTGGGTTTGTGCCTCTCGGTTGTGCTCAGTTGTGTGGGTCTGATTCAGAGGATTGCTGGGAGGGAGGTGTTGGGTCAGCCCTGGACTCACCACTGATTTCTTCAGGGGTCTTCCTCATCCTTTTCTGATCATACCCTTTGTCCCACAACTGAAACAGGGTAGGAGTGGGCCTGAGACTCAGCACTTATCCTGTCCCTCCAGAGTTTGTGCTTTTAGGATTTTCCCTCTGGGTCTTGATCAGCCTCTGAGTCACAGAGATCAGTTCTGTCACTTCAGTGAGCAAGCCGAAGCACTTTTCTGCCCTGTTTTCAAGATGGTGTCAGGGTTCCTGTTTTGTTTTCTCTAGTGAGGATACCTCACTGTGCTCCCTTTGCAGACCTGGCTGCCGGTGTCCAGCAAGATGCTGCAGTAGTGAGACAGAGCCTGGAGCCAGCAGTCACTCACATCAGTTTCTTTCTGGGAAGGACTTTGCTGATTTTTTAAAGATGGCATTCAGCTTCTGTACCCTGTGTAGTGCTTAGGTCCAAAAAGAGCAACTGTGGCACCAGTCGCTTCACAAGGAGAGCCTTCACCACTTGCTCCCAAGTTCTCACTTAGTCAACCACCTATACACCCACTTACAGATATGTATGCAAAATTTTCCATACATTCACTCACACTGGGACTCACATAGTCTGACTGGCTCCTCTGCCATCTTCTCTGTACCACATACTTTTCATACTGAGAGATAAGGAGGAGAAGTTTTATGATGACCTTAAATACAATTAAACCATTTTTAGCTTTCAAAATATGTACTAGAGTTGGTATTCTGTCCCCTCTTTGAGTAGAAACAAGTCAACAACAAGAAACTGGAACTCAGGTACAGAAAATAACTTTCTTAGTTTTTTTATTGCATACTACAGCTTTAAGGATTTACATTTAATTCTGCTGATTTTTTGTTTAGTGTAAATGTGGTCAGAGAAGACTGTGGACTACATGTGCGTTAAAAGATGAGAAGTCTCCTGGGCACAGGAATACATAACTCTATATAAGGACTGGCTATACATTTAAAGACTTTTGTTTAAAATGTCCTTTTCTAATTTTCTTACCCTCATCTTCTACCTAAATGAAATGGGTTTAATAATTTCTGAGCAAGAAATCTATGTCAAGGGAATCATATGTATTATATCATTTAATTATCTACTCTGTGAGGTGGGTATTCTCTCCATTTTGAAGACAGAAAGAATGCGGCCCAGATATTTTAAGCATTTGACCAAGAATACATAGTAAATAACTTCCAGAGCCTGGATTTTTTTATCTCTGAAGCTTCATGACTTTTCTAATTCATTGCCTCCTTCACACTACAGATGTCTGCTGGAATTTTCCATGGTACTTACTTTCCTAAGCCAAACATACTATCTCATGACTCTATTTTTTTCTCTACAGGGGTCCTCAGCTATGTCACATTTTAATCTTGCAAAAAGGAAAAAAATAGCCTGGATAACTGACAACTAGTGAGAGAGAGAGAGAGGAGAGAGAGAGAGAGAGAGAGGAGACTGGCCAACCTCTTTCTTCCAATGATTTTGTTTCATTTATTTTTATTATTTTTTACATCTAATAACATTTGTCACAGAGGCTTGTTTTTGCAGGTTGTTGTTATATGCATTGGAACATATGGGAGAAACTAACACTACTTTGGAAGAAACAATTGGAAAATATATAATAGTCTATTTGGAGCTGCAAAGAAAGACTGCAATTCATAATGTTCCATATGTCCCCAAGTGTGCTCCCTGGACATCCTTGATGCTGAAATATTAGTGCATTATATGTACCAGTTAGGATCACATAATTCATACATTATAATTTTGTTATTAAAGATAATCTATCCTTTTCATAGTGCTGATTGAACTTGCTAAAATATAATTCCCATTGTTCATTCTGACACATATAAGTTACTATTACAATTCCCCTAGATAAAAGTTTTACTGGGTCCCTAGTAATTAAAATACGAAGTTCACATCCTTTGGTACATGAATAAAAGTCTTTGAAATATTTTGTTCCTATCTAACCCAAAGTTTTAATTTTTCTAATCCTCAACACCATGTTTCCAGTTCTTATCTTTTCTATACATATAAACCCCACCCACCTTTCTTGTCTCAGATTCTGTGTTATTGAAGGTAACAATGAGAAGCTTTTAGATATGTGTTCTTAATCTATGCTTAGGATTAGGCTTAACAAGTTTGCAAACTCATAATTGTATGTAAAACTGTGAGTGTCTTAGGCATGTGGATATTTACAGTTAAAAAATTTAGTTATTTACAGATTCTAAACAATATTGGTCACCACTAAAACATTAAAAAATGACTGCAGGATTTAACAGTTACTAATGTATTGATCTTGATTGATGGTGATGCTCAAAGAATATGTAGTTTTAACATTAATTTAATTATGATGTCATTTATATTAGTTTTTTAGGGATGCTATAACAAATTACCACAAACTCAGTAGTTTATAAAAGACAAACTTATTCTCCCACAGTTTTTACAAAGAGTTGGTTCCTTCTGGAGGCTCTGAGGGAAAATCAGTTCTAAGTCTCTTTCCTAGCTTTTGATTGCTACTAGCAATACTTTTCATTCTTTGGCTTATAGATACATCACCCTAACATTTGCCTTCACTTCTGTATGGTCCTCTCCCCTACCTGTGGCTTTATGTCTCAAGTCATCTTTTGCCTTTTTCTAGTCATTGAATTTGGGGCTAGCATAATCTCATCTCAAGTCTTAACACAATTATCTGCAAAGATCCTTTTTTTTTTTTTTCAAGTAAACCACATTTATAGATTCTGGGTGGATATATGTTTCTTGGGGGGTTCTCCATGTATAACCACATATGAAATATATGGAGAAGCTAAAATTCTGAAAGATATTATTTGAAAAAAGCTATAGTGTATGTTACCATGTAGTGATTTATTGATCAAAGTCTTGAAAAAATTATTCCATTCTCTTAGGCTCAAGCTTTTATAGCATTATGAAATTATAATTATATTTTCTTCTTGATTTTTATTTTCTATTGTAGTAAAAATATTAAATTTACAGTGTTAACCATTTTAATTATATATTTTAGCAGTATTCATATAATCACATTGTTCTGTAACAGATCTCTGAAACTTTTTTATCTTACAAAACTAAATTCTATACACATTAAATAGCAACCCTCTTTCCTAACAGCAGAACATGGCAACCACCTTTCTACTTTTTATTTCAATGATTATGACTACTTTAGATACTACTTTAGACACTTCATAGGAGTGAAATCATATAATATTTGTGTTTTTGTGAATAACTCATTTCTCTTAACATAGCATCTTCAAGACCATCTAGTTACAGCATATGACAGAATTTCTTTCATCTATAAGGCTACAGAATATTTTATTGCATGTGTATACCACATATTTATTTTTATCTGTTCATCTGTCAATGAACATTTGGGTTGCTTCTACCTCTTGGCTGTGGTGAATAATGCTGCAATGAACATGTGTATTCAAATATCTTTTCAAGATGTTGCTTTAAGTTATTTTGGATACTTATAATTGAATTGCTAGATCATGTAGTAATTCTATATTTATTTTTGTTTTTAGTAACCTCTACACTGTTTTCATAATGGCCACATCATTTTGCAATCTCATCAGCAGAACACAAGAGTTCTAATTTCTCAGCATCCTTACTAACACTTGTTATTTTAAAATACCAAATAACTATTTAAAATGACAAATAAGTATTAATAGTGGTCATTCCAATGTGTGTGAGATGATAGCTCATTGTGGTCTTATTTTGCATTTTCTTAATGATTAATAATACTGAATATATTTTCGCGTGCTTATTGGCCATTTGTATATTTCCTCTAAAGAACTGTCTACTCAAGGTTTTTGCCCTTCTAAAAATTGAGTGATTTGCCTTTTTTTGTTGTTGCTAAATTGTAAGAGATTGTGTGTATTCCAGATATTAATCCTTTAGTAGGGATATAATTTGAAATTATTTTCTACCATTCTGTAGGTTGTCTTTTTACTCTGTTGATTGTTTATTTTAATGCCTAGAAGTTTTTAAGTTTGATGTAGCTCCATCTGCTTATTTTTGCTTTTGTGGCTATACTCTTGGTATCATATCCTAGAAATCGTTACCAATTCCAATGGTCAGAAGGTTTTCCACTAAGTTTTCTTCCAGGGGCATTATAGTTAAAGGTCTTAGATTTATATATTTAATCCAATGTGAGCAAATTTTTGTATATGATGCAAAGTGAGGGTCCAATTTCATTAATTTGTATGTAGTTACCCAGTTCTCCCAGCACGATTTGTTAAAGATGCTTTCCTTGGCCGGACTCGGTGACTTAGGCTGTAATCCCAGCACTTTGGGAGGCTGAGGCAAGTGGACAGCCTGATCTCACGGTTTGAGACCAGTTCACACAACTTGGTGAGACCTCGACTCTACAATAAATAAAAACTTAGCCCGGTGCGGTAGTGGATACCTGTAGTTCCAGCTACATGGAAGGTTGAGGGGGAAGGATCGCCAGAACCCAGCAGATTGATGCTGGAGTGGCCATGAGCATGCCACTGTACTCCAGCCTGGGTGACAGAGTGAGACTCCAACTCA